>NW_020272971.1:272428-275060 GCF_003268045.1 Sipha flava | reverse complement strand
TTATTATTCGACTAATTTTTATTATTCGACTAATTTTTATTATTCGACTACTTATTATTATTCTTCCACTAATTTTTATTATTTGACAAGTTATTATTATTCTTCGACTAATTTTTATTATTCGACTAATTATCATTATTCAATTTGACTTTTTTTTATTATTCAATTGATTTTTATTGGACTGATTGCAAACTTTAGCATGAATTACTTTAATACAACAATATAACAAAAATAAAAATAATATAACAAAAAACATAAACATTATTAGGAAAAATAAATACAAATTTGCAACTGTTTTAAATTTGTAGTGTGTGCGACGTGCGCCGTGCGTGTCATTATCGTTATTTTTGTTTTGACTATGTATGACTGCTGCAGTCAACTGCGGAAACAAAACCTTACCTTTAAATAGAATTACGACTACAATTTAAATTTCTTAGAATTACCGAGTTATCAGTTATTTTAGTCGACTAATTTCATTTATTCATATTAGTTGGTTGGAAAAAAGTAGTCGAATAATTATTCGACTAATTTCTATGATTTGTATATAGCTGGTCGTGCAAATTATTAGTCCAATAATAGTCGGTAGTACGTAATGAAAACCGAATAGTAGTCGGTAGTATCAAATAGTCGTTTCTGCCCATCACTAGACGTATCCATTAAGTATGAATTAAATCATCACCTCCAAGTTTTTTGAGTAGCTATTAAAGAAAATAGAACGTTCAAAACCCACGCTAGGTGTTTGTATAAAGTTGACTATATTAATAAAACGTTGGAATTAAATTTTCTTAAGATATTTCAAGAAAAAGAAGAATTAACATAAGGAAGTGGGTTTTCATTAGACAGTATAGATGGCATAATAATGAACATAAACGTATACAAATCTTTAGGAGGTTCTTCATATAGTTCGTTATCCGCATTTAGAGAAAATAAAAAAACAACTATTAATATTCGTAATACTGATGATAAATGTTTTAAGTATAGCGTATTAGCGAAACATATTAACTCTGCTCATCCCGAAAGATTTACTCATTACACAGAAATACAGGACAGATATGATTTTTCTAATTGAAATTTCCCTACCACATTAAATGATATTAAAAAATTTGAAAAAAGAAATGAAATATCTGTCAATGTTTATAGTATAAAACAGGGAGAACTAAAATATACAATTAATGTAAGAAAAATGTCGGAAAAAAATGTTATCGAATCGAAATTCAATAAGAATATACAATACATCCAGTAAAAGTATGCAAAGACGAATTAAACGATTATCACGACTTATTTTTATTCGATGATGGAACTGGCAGGCAACATTATTATTGTATACCTAATTTGGAAAAATTAGTCGGTGCCCAAATATCGCGGAATGGATATACCACATTGTTATGTGAGCGATATTTCAAATCATACTTCGGGGTCAGTCGTTGGGGTTAAACCAACGGTTAAAAAAACCAACTGTACCGTTAATACCTAATTCAAATCCATTTATAAAATTTGAAAATTGGGATCATTCACACAAACATCCATTTGCAATTTATGCAGATTTCGAATCAACACTCGAATAAGAAAATTATACCAATATTATTTACCACCATGACGTAATTATATACCTACATATTTGTTGGAGGAATTCAATATAGAGATGGATCCAGTTAGACTTAGTGAGGGTTCTAGTTTTGGCAGAGGTAATGTTGCTAAAAAATTTTTGGAAGAGATCGTTAAAAAATTGAAAATATGTCAAACGTAAACATACCACTTATTATGACCTAAGAAAATAAAATAAATCATGAAAATATCATCACTAAAAGAACATGTCCACTATGTAAGGTAAAATGTGCACAAAGTTCAAACAATGCTGTCAAAGATTACGATAGTTTAACTGGAAAATATAGAACCGTATGTAACTGATGCAATCTAAAAATGGTAAAGCATAGATTCGTTCCAATTTTTTTTTCGTAACCTGTGTGGTTGTGATTCACATTTCATTGTAACACAGTTGGGTTTCGATACGAAGACAATTAGAGTAATACCTAATGCAGAGGAAAAATATATCGATCATATACGATGAAGATAACGCGGCGGCGGAGGATGGACCAGCAGGACCAGCCGGAAAACAATGGATTTCCATTGTCCCAGGATCGGCAAATACGTACTACACGTAATAGAAAATAGACGGATTTTCAGACCGAAAACTATTAAAATCTTAAGAATCGCATAGCTTTAAAAGCGCGGTTATCGTACTTCAAAAATCACCTCATAGATATTATAATATTGATATATATTCGTATGCATACAAAAAGTTAACGATTCATCGAATTCGATCTACCGTCTCGCAGAATGATCCAAATAGTAGGTATATTCCGTTTTCGGAAGGCACATATAACGTGATTATCGGGTGATCCCCGGGCGTGGTTGCGCGGCTGACAAGTGAGCTAAAAGCCCGTCCGTCCCGGGTGGTTCGACAACAAACAAACAAACAAAAATACGTTTATAATTTGAGTATTTTGTAAAATATCTTTAATTTAAGATTTTAGCCTAATCAAATAAAAATTATTTAAAATTCTAGTTAGTTAAGACATTTGTTTATTCTAGATTTTGTTTTTCTTAAATATAGATTTATTTTCTTCAACTT
>NW_020272971.1:61808-267428 GCF_003268045.1 Sipha flava | reverse complement strand
ATCGGTGGCGTAAGATCTGAAAGACTTCGTGCACGTTGCTCAGTAAAACCGCAGGAGATATTTTGTAAAGAAATGTCTCCGAAGACTTTTATGTTGGTTTTCATCCGCACAACTGGCAGCGATTGTACTACGCGAGGGTAGATATGATATATATATATATATATATTCGCACATAAATCTATACGTTGATGTATACATTGTATTGATAAAAAAAAAAAACTACGAGAAAAGAGGGGAAAAAAGTGAAACATGTCGACCCCGATCGGATCGGATCGGAGGAAGGAGAGGAGAGGAAATTCGAAAAGAGGATATTCGTATTGTACGTACGACCCCTCACCATTTACAGAGCGACGTACATAGTCATCTGTGCACGTAATATACATACATATATATAAATGCATAATGTATCCGCCATTACGCCTCGCGCGCTAGTTGACTGCAGCAGCAGCGAAACTCTCGACACGCGTTGCGTGATCGAAGGACACGAGGGTGGTGATGAGGTGCTAGGATGAGAGGAGACGGGTGTACGGTTTGTTCTAGACCATTAGTCCTCGAATGTGTCCGAATTGTGCGATGCAAGTCGCGAACGTACCGCCAAAAAGGGTCCGCGTAATCCACGGGCGCGCGTATCGTGGCGACCATATTGTTATTGTACGGCGTTCGGGTGTTCTTTAAACGTTTACACAGCGAACCCCTTCTAAGACCTGTTCTCGTCCTGCGATCATCAGTCACAAATCGTACACACGTCGTCGCGGCGATTTTAAACAAAATTTACCGCGGGAACACGAATACAGTAGAACCTAAGTTCTACTACTACTACTACTATACTACTATATATATACTATATATATAATACTATATACTACTACGGATAGTCGAGCTCGACTATCCGAAGTAATTGGGACCACGCAGAGTTCGGATAATAGAAATTAAAAAAAAATTATTATTACATATGATTACACATTACATATTATGTTATTACTTATTACGAATATTAGAATATTATTAAATATTATAGACTTATTACAATTTATTACTCTTTTTTTTTTTGACAAATTGATCAATTTTTGTTAGACGAATTGCTGCTACGTGTTCTTGCGCAGGTTAGTCAAATTTACCAAACGATTTGATACAAGTAATTTTACTGAACAGTATTGATCCTATATCTCGAACTACTCAAGACCAGTCTCAAATGCAGCAAATACCTCCATAGGTAATGACCATTGTATATTCTTACTATCGTCGTAACCGCTATCGTCAATTTCTTCGTTCTTACTTTGATTTTTCAGAGAAGAAAATGTTAACGATTTCAAACGATATATTACGCATTAACATTTGGATACATGAATCGAAACTAAATAACGTTCGAATAATAGAGGGTTCGTATAACGAAGGTTCAGATTATCGAAATTCTACTGTATACCCATTGTTCGGCCTGTGCGCCAAGGGGCCCCAGGCCGGAATTCTTACCTAGGGCCCAGTGATCTATCGAAAAACACATAAAACAAATACAACATGATACTAACTCTTAAGGTGTACAATGTACCTACATTAAACTTACCAGCTTTCGATGATATCTAATAATAGAGATTATTATTCGTTTGCGTCGGTCCCAGAATAAACGATTACTTGAATATCAACGTTTTATTTACCAATCAAACGGTTCTGTGTTATTCTACGAACGATTTAATCGTAATCATCTAGTCGTCTATGGTGATACAGTGATATGAATTTATGATTTAATTTTTTCATTAGTGAACGGGGATCCCGAAACATATACCACATCTAGGGCCCAGACAGGAATCTCTAACCCCTGCTGTGGCCAGACTGACCCTGGCTGTTACGAAATATTTTCTTCCACTGAGTCGCATAGCATACACAAAAATTGTGTATGTTGTATAGATACCATCGTTTCCCATCATTATTTCCCGCACGTACTAGCATTTGTGTTTACAAACACGTCGAAGTTAAACCTATCCGGAGTGAACCGCGTATAGTTAACATTTGCTTAATGTGCTGGTTAAAAAAAAATACATTTTGGAATTATTAGAAAACATAATATGTTTTATATTTATCTGTTTCGGCTTATTAGAAACTATTTGTAATAACATCGACACAGTTGCGTAGCCAAGAGGGGGTCTAAGGGGGCTATAGCCCCCCCCCCATGAGCCGTGTTTATATGTATAATGTATCTTGACTATTTAATAGAATCAATGGTTGCTCGTTTTAATCAAAGGCTTATTGATGTTATGCCACTTGAAGGACTTATTCCGGCCAATTTAAATATGTATGACGATAAAAATATTATAAGAGCTGCTAAAATATATGTCCAAGATCTCAATGATGATACCTCATCTACAATCAGAGCTGACTTGTTCATATGAAGGCAACAATGGAGTCAAAATACTATTCTAAAACAGAATTCTGCTCTTGATTCACTCTCTCATCGCACCTATCTTCGACCTAACATTAAAATACTTTTACAATTATACGCCACGTTACCAGTTACCTCTTTCACTCCGGAAAGAACGTTTTCAGCACTTAATCGTTTATAAATTTTTTTAAGAAGTACCATGTCGGAAAACAAACTGAATGGGTTAGCTATGGCTAATATAAATAAAAAAGAGCAATTCGATGAAAGTGAAATAATAACTGAATTTGCCAGAAATTCGCCTAAGAGGATGCAGCTGTCAGAGTGGAGCAAGTGACTGAACACTGAAACCAAAATTATTATTATTATTATAAATTATATATTAATAAATATTTTTAAAACTATACTAAAATGCTTGAATTACGAATAGAAACTTGGTGGTAGATGGTGGGGGGATGGTTAAGGGTGAATTCTCATATCCTCTCTTACCTTACTTATCCAAAAAAGTGGTTAGCCCCCCCCCCTCATTTGAAAATCCTGGCTACGCCACTGCATCGACACAATTGTCTTAATAAGAAGTGCAAGAACAAATAATACGGAAAATGTTCAAAAATAATAATAGAAAAATCTAAAAGTGATTATCAGTAGGCAATAAACGTTTTTTCGGAGACGTCATAATTATAATATAGTGTAATTGTTTAAACATTCTGGAAACTTGAATTCCTTTCAAATCCCTAACGAACAAAATAATTTATAAGCAACAGTAGATAGCTTAATCTAATGTAACACTAGCGACCTGCCAAACCCACTAAAAATCGTTTGAAATATGAAATTTCAATTACAATAGAGATATTAATGTCGTTAATCTGTGACCGATCGAATTCGTTACTCGTCTGGTTTACATAATAAGCGTATATTATACGCCGCGCGACAATTTTTGTGTACATGTAAGTTATTATAAAATTTAAATAACAATGAGTAGTATACGGAATTTTCCTAAAAAAAAAAAAAAAACTCAAAAACCTTATTATAAAAAACCAACCAATGTGTCACGTACAGTAATTTCCGACGCATCGATTACACTATTTATTTTTTTATAATACTCTTGATGGCCATGCAATATTGAATAATTAGTATGCGCATGTATATTATACGATTTAATACGTTGTCATTTGATATAATTATTTCAACCACGACTACGTTGACTTATTTCAAAAGCGTTTATTATGGTGCACCGCTGCGACGTATTTATAATATATATTAGACATTACATTACACAGAAACTTGTTTTACATGTTACAACAATGGTTCGAGTAGATTTACTGTTTATATTTAAATGTAGACAACGAAGTAGGGGATACGTTACGATTGCGTATGATACAATTCCGTATGGACCTTTTTCAATATTATGATTGCTTATATTTTATAAAACTTTTATAAACAATATATACAATATAAACAATATAATTTATAAATTTTTATATAACAATTATATGCAACCAAATTGTATATTTTCAACTAATATATAGCCTAAAGAACCTTCAATAAATAAAAGGTATAAATAATAGGTAATAAAAGGTAGTTTTATAAATTATAAGAAAAATTTGGAAGTATTCTTGTACAATATAACTTTAAAGTTTATGTTCCGATACATAAAAATAAAGTGTCATAAAATATTTAGATCCGTAATTTTTACGTATTTTAATGTCAGAACAACAAATGGTCCAGAGAGTTTCCACAGAACTTTCAACACTCAATTCTATAACGCACATCCACCAATATACTTTGTGCTTGAGGCATTGAAAGAAATGCAGGCTGAAATCAATATAAAAATATCCACTATACAAAAAATATATCCAAAGCTATTTCATCTAAAGATATGCAAAAAATTAACCATGTAATAAAACTATACGCCCAATTTAAAATAGATGGTAATGTATTCAATTTTTTATCAGGGACTGGTTATCGATACCAAGGTTTTAATTTATAACTTATAATTTTTATTATACTTTTTATACCTAAATATCTTATATTGTTTTAATTGACTATAATATTATAATAATGATTTTTTTTAAATTATATTATTATTATTTTTAATTTAATTTAATAGTACATGTTGGCAACGTTGCACTCATTTTCGTACGCAATCACAATGTTTTTAAGGTCTAGGTAGAGAAATTGTACGCAATCGTTTTACTAAAAGGGACAACCGTACGCAATCGTATATCACCGGAAATAGGCTCCCCAACGTAAATGGAAACGAACAGACATTTATTGTTTATTTGATATTTTTATGCATGAACCACTACGAAATTGAAATTATTGTTAGAAATATATTTTTAATAATTATAAACATAAATTATGATAAGTCAAATTCTAAATTAGTCCGCTGATTTCCCTCCTAATTCCTGTCTTAATATTTTTATTTTATTATTATTAATATCATAAATATCACCTTCATAATAAGAAATTTTCAAATTTTTAGTACGTATATGTTTGTTGTATTTGTACGAATATTGACTATTGATAACTGTCGAGATTAATTGTTTGATTATTAAAATCTCAATAAAATATTTTAATATTATAGAAAGTCAATTTTGAACGAAAAAATACTATACAAATGGAATATCTAATAAAACTTCTATGCAAATGAGTTCCATTATTTTTAGTCTTGAATAGACAGTTAAACGTTGTCATTAAAACACTTATTTTTTTATTTTTTTAATACTATCAAAGACGGGTCAGTAATAAATCAAGTACACGGTGGTAGCCGGCTCCTGAAGTACCAATAGCATACCACTTTTGAAGTCAAGTAAACGCTTCTGTTTATTTAACCCAAAGCCTATTTAATTATTAACAATGTTATTTTTCAGTATCGATCGTCTTATCGTAGGAAACATCGGTTTTTGAGCGATCTTCGCAGTTTCAGATCTTCACGCGTTTTCTAAAACGTTATATTTGAAAATGCTCCCTATAAAATACCGTGCGATCGACATTGGACGACGGTCAGCCTTTCGTCCCCAAGGTGAAAGTCCCTTACAAAGATCTACTTACAGCCGGAAAACGATCGATAAGCTTATCGCTAAGCTTTAAACTTGTAGATTTTAACTCCGGTATTACTTTATGAATATATAATAATCTATAGGCACAGGGCGTTGTTCATATTTTCTAATGGTATATAGGCGAAAGTGGCACTAACTGATTTATTTTTGACCAATTAATTTTCAAATATGTCGAGATTTAAACTTAAAATGACAAGTGACTATGTGGCCAAAATATAATCATCAAGACATTCATTGTTTTTAGGTATATCAATATTATGTTTATTTTATGCAATACAAACAGTTATATAATATGACATTAATGTATGCGTTTCATTTATTCCAGTTCAGTGCAACGTCGACGCCAAAGAAATTATGTACATCAGTTCTATAATATTTTTGAAGCGGGATACGAAGGATTCAAAAAAATATCTTTAAAAACTCTTCCGTCATTGTCATTTGTGTTTCATTTGATCTCCGTACGTTATCCGTCTATTATATTTCCCAGCGTTAGCCATCTCTATATACTGTGAACACGTACACATTTCGTTTGTGTGCACATAAAAATAATTCCATTCTATTGTGTAAAGAAATGAAATAGTTCAGATTTACCAGTTATTTCTCGGTTTTACTTTGAATTCATTTTGCGAGAAATGTATTTGCGTCCATGGCGAGTCGCTCATCTTCTTACGTTATACCACATCCGTTCATACATTTGAAATTTAAAAAAAATTTAAAATTTAGTTTAGAGTTTTTACGTCTACAGTTATTCATGGTTAGTAGTCATTGTAACGGAATACGTTATTATAGTTCTTAACAATGTCTTGATAATTTAATATAAAGATCCTCACATATATTTAATGATGGTTAAAAAAAAAAGTGAACGAATGGTTAAATAGTGAATTTTGATAAAACGATAAACGTCATGAATATCCGCTAAATGTTTGCGGCAAAATATTCATAACATTTTAAATTTCATACTTTAGAAAATCAGATACAACATTGTTCATATGATTTTCACTGCAATCAAAAAAATAAAATAAAAATTATTTAGCAACGTTACGAAATTAAATTTTGACGAAATCGGATTTTCGAACGAATTTCGATATTAGTTATTTAGCCAAAGACATAAGGTTGTTTCGAATCGTTCTGAAGAGGTTTGTTCTGTTCACAGGTACTTGACGATCGTCCCGAATCGCTGATATCCTTTCAAGTCTGCCTTGTCAGGTAATTTAGTCGTTCTACAACTGTGTCCTTAGAAAAATACAAACCGTTCCACTTTCACTCGGGACCAGCCCCCTCCTCTCCCCCGAAAGTGGTGGTACATTAGGTTTCACACGCTTAAAATACCGTTTACTTGTCCCTGTACCTCGCCTCCTCCTTTTTTTTGCTTTAATCCACAACAATCACATACATCCCCGTACGGATTCGTGTACACTTTCACCGTAACACGTGTGATCGTAACCTAAAGATCAGGGTGGGCATGATCAGTGTTGGATCCGAGAAAGCCGGGGTCGATAAAAATGCAGCGCCCTCGAGTACACGGGAGTACCTACATTTTTTTTTTTCTTCTCCGTAAACCTAACAGTGACAAGGACGAGCGTGACCCCAAACGTAGCCCAAATCTAGGCCCGAACGGGAAATTTCGAAAATCGAGGGCCCGGTCAACCACAGGTTACCGCCGAGGCGTGCGTGTAAGTTACGAAAGGCACCCGGGTCAATAACGGAGTGGAACGGCGGCGACAATGATTCGCGCGGTACGATAGGCGTGCCTTGTTTGTCGAGGGGATAGCCGGGCGGGCACAGAGGTCGTGGCGAACCGTAGAAGGGGACGACGAAGGATCAAGGGCCGGTTTTCGCGGACAGATCGCGCACCCCGTTTACGTAACACGTCGCATGATCGTATATATTGTTCGCGACTACTGCGGCACGTACTGCGCCGTAACGTCCGCACCGTTGGCGCACATACGATGGTGTCAGGGAGTCCTTGGTCACCCCAAGTTCTAGTTTAGTGTCCCCTGTTATTTTGAGGTAAAAATTTCGTTTAAAGAAGATTATTTTGTATTTATAAGAATGAGTGAACTCCAGTTTGCATTGATGCCACGAACGTACAATGTACATAAATACGTTACACATGCATGCCTTAAGAGTATTGGGTATTTGTGTTTATGTTACGTGTACACGTGATACCGCGAAGATAGTTAAGTTTGTCGCTGGAACACCATTTTGGGATTTCGGTTTCGTTTACCGTCCACGGGTTTGATCGCTTATTGACAAAAAAATAGTGACTTTTGTCAATAATATTTAGCCATAATATATAAAATCGCTGGATTTATAAATTAAACGATGAAACTAAAACGTTTCGCGCCAAGTAATTGTAGGGGATTTTCGGGGAGCTTTGCTCGCCACCGATCACCACGGGGTGGATAATTTTATCCATAAAAAATAAATTTTGCCCATAAGTCGGACTGAAACTTTTAATGCTTAAAATATACAACAATTTATCCTTAACCGTGTTTTAACCGTTTTCCCGTGTATATCGTGTATACGGCGAAACGGGGAAAACTACGCGAATCACTGTCGTTTATGTATACTGTAGTCTAACACTTGTTAAACATACACGGTACGCATGGGCACTATATTATGTATGTTTATCGACAAGTGTTACATTCATGCATATTAAAATATACTGTGAATCATAAATAAAATAGGACATTATACTGAGTGTTCCTGAAACTGATGAGGTGTGTGTACATGTACTCACTGCGATGGCACAACGAGGAATTTTTTTCCATCGTCAAAATCTTGGTTAAATCAATTAGTTTTTAGAATATTTTTAAACGTAAAATAAACGCAATAGTTGTAGTTTCTGCAAAGTTCTCATTCGAATTGTACCGTCTTTGCGATTGTCGCGTGTTTTTTACGCTCGAAAAAAAAAAGATTGAATAATAACAGAATTATTGTGAACCGAGTTTCAAATAATCGACCTAATTTCCATACATTTAAGTCAAGTGTTTTAATAGTAAAATAAGGTAAATTTCATCTGTAATGTCATTGTTAAGAGATGAAAGAAACTATTTACACTGAAATGCCAGTTTTTAAACATCACGGTAACATAATTATTTTCGACTTGAGATATTATTGTTTCGTGGTGCAAAGTCGAGATTGAACGCACAAGGGATCGTAAATACCTCGCAACCCCACAACATATATGCAGAAACTCTTCCACCCTCGGTCTAACCTGCTAGGACGTGCATATCGCATATGTACATACATATTACATGTAAACGAGCAAACATCGACAAGGAAATTATTTCGGATGATTGATAAATGGTCGTGCAAACGAGAGAGAGAAGTAGTGATAGAGGGTGGAAAGAGAGAGAGAACGCGCAATGGGTTGCAAATTATAAAGGCTTTTCTCGCGATTTCAAAGGGATCCGGCACGAACCAAAGGCACCGTACGCACTTACAGCTGATTGACAGGACGCGGATGGAAAACACGAGGAGCCAAATTTCTGTATCACGTGTACACAAAAATCATACGCGTTTCGGAGCGTGCGCGTACGAATAAAGAAACAGGAAACGGGAGAAATCACACTGCGCACACTCCTTTCGCCAAATCACTTCGTCGGAGGTAAACCCTTGTACCGGCGTTCGTTCCATCGCGAATTACAATCGAAACCGTTCAAGTAACCGGACGACGACGTTGCGGCTTAAAACATACGCACCGTCGTTATTGCTGTAAAACGCACACCCGGCGACTGCAACGAGTGCATCTCGGTACCGCAGAGTAACTGCAGGTAGGCAGAGTCGTGGAGAGAAATCAAGGGTCCCAGGAATAAATTAATCCAGGCCCTTCTCACACGAGGTATAAAAGTTACCACTGACATCCAATGCCTTCTTTTAAAATGTGTATACTAAAGAGATAAAGTAAACGCAGTCATGATTGTTTCACAGACTAAATAAATATAATTATTTATAGCAAATGGGTCTTTCTTGAAAATGTTATTTGTCTACATTTATCGATATTGCAGTGTTCACTTTATTGTACACTCGTTATAACTATACAGTATACGCTATAATTACTTGGGTAGGTTATGAGCACGATTCATGTTGGTAATCCATAAATAGCTCATTACATAAAATAATTGCGGGATTGTGAACAATGCTGTGCATAGGAAGTGATCAGACCTTATTAGTTATTGTGATCCGGGAAAACTGAAAAATTCTCATTTTCAGACCGGCCACTCCAACCGGTCAGGGAGGTGGGTACTACCTTGGCAATTATTTGGATCGGTCTTTTATTAATTTATTTGCCACTCACTGCGACGACAATAGGGAAAATAATATTGTTGTATTTAAACGATTCAAAAATTGTTGACAATAATAACATTAAGTAAACAATATTGTAGTCGATTTCTCTCTAGTGACGTGCTATAGGATTTATATGGACTGAAAAACTGTTAAGCGTCACTTCGAGTATGTCCGAACACATATAAACCCTCGTTTTGAACATTGATCAATAAATACCTGTACGTTTAGAGTTCCTATTCGGAAACGTCATCGGAATTTAGTATTATTTCACGAAGCGTGAGTAATGAAACACGTTTGTTCGAGCTTGTCAAATCGATTTGCCTGTGTACCGGGACATCTTAAACTAGACACTGAACCGTTGTCGTTCGAATAAGCCGTTCGATCCTATTTTGAGATCATTAGTTAATCGCTTGATGACATTTAAATCGATTCGGTAACTTTTTCCATATAAATAATAACATTGTAATCTTAAGTACTTGTACAGGTGTAAAATAATTCCACTGTTGGGTATACCATTCAACAGATACACGCATCACTGACAGTCGAGTCCACGTGTAATACAATTTGCCATGACAATATTTACTCGTATATTGTTATTATTGTGGTACTATAGATTTTGGTTATTGGTTTCGATCGAAATAATGCTCCATATACATCGAACCTCAATGGAATTATCGATTTATTGTTGTTCGTCACTCGTTGCAGTCTATATTATTTCTAAAAAAATGTAATTGTAGAAAGTAAAATCATGTCGAAAAAAGTTTAGTTTATTTATAAGCATGATCATTTCTTATATTTATCAATTTTTCTTGGTGTATTATTTAATAAAAAAAAAAACCTATTGTAACATGAAGTATCAAAATAGTATATACCTGATCAATTTTCTAAGACCCTAAAAAATAATACAAACTATGTAAAAATCGCTAACCTAACCAATAATAATTTAATTAAAAATATAAGCAATAAAATCAAAAAATTCCTCTTCTTTTGAAAATGCTGGTACATATAAACTTAAATATAACTGTAATAAATCTTATATAGGCTAGAAAAATAAAAATTTTAATATAAGATAGGTATAATGAACACATTTCTGAAATAAAAAACTTACCCTTATTTAAATGTTAACAACAATAAAGACATATTAAATACACAAAATATCATTTACTTTAATTCAGTTTTAATAGAGTTCCACTTACAATGAAATAAAAAAAAAATATATATTTTTTATACTATTTTCAATGAAAAAACCTATTTTAAAAATAACATCTTGTATCAATACATTTTAGAGAATAATGAATAATAACTAAAGTATTCATATTTTATGGGTCCAATAAGAACTAATTTTAAATTATCTCTCGTGTTAAAATAAATTAACTCTACGTAAAACAACCAATTTTTCTCAATGTATACTTTCTTTCATTTTTTCTTGTTCAGGTGCGATTTTAGGGACTTTGAATACACCCGATGATGGTTTAATGGTCTAATTCGAAACTGACCGTACATTACAAATATAATAATACTGCAGGCTAAGAATTTATTTATTTCTATACATAATCTATTTACTAATATATTTATTTCCGATTTTTAATCACTTACTAATTTTATTTTGTTTTATATTGTTTTGTTATTGATAATTTACCACTATTACATAGTTGCATATAAAAAAAATATTCTTCGTATTTTAACTGTAACCTCTCATCCATCGGTGGACTTTCATAAGATATGTGAGACTATACCTTATTAACAACTAAACTCTTTTTACCCGACGAGCTGCGCAAATTATCAAACGAGACATTTCCCAGAAAGAAAAAAAACAAGTATTAATTATTTGACTCCGAATACAATCGTTTAAATTTAGAACAATCGTTTAGAGTTAATGAATGAACACTTAATATTGTGTTTGTAGAGAGCGCATACAAGATGATTGAGTTGCGTACTTCGTGGAAACAAGGAGCATGCACTTGGTTCAAATAATCACAAGTGCTTACTACTTACAGAATGCTGGAGAACATCAACAGACAGCTACAGGGACTATACAATGTAGTTAGTGTAATAAAAATTAATGATTAACTTCATGATTTTTTGATTTAACCTAATTTTACATTTTATATAGTAATTTTTATAGTAGTATGTACAATTTATGGATTTATAAAAGCGTAAAATTGATTTTACAGTTAAATTATTTACGTAGTATGTAAAATAGCTTTCGTATACGAAAAACAAAACTATATACTTCAAATGATTTAAAAATTTGTTCGTTTTTTTTTTTTTTTTGTCCGTCACATACGACTGCTATATGTATATATATACAAAAAAAAACATTTGCACCCTCATAAGTTATGGCCATTTGATTTTTGTACAGAAACATGATCTCTGTGGTGGTTATGTTTTTTTTTAGCGATCTGTGATCTAGTAAATGACGTATACATTTTGTCAATTTGCCAAACGTCACGAACGACGTCGAACAAATCATTAGACTTTAATGAAATACAAGTTCGAATGTCAGAGCCAAAGTGCACAGTCCAATACCGGAGTCGACGTGAACACGTATAAATATACCGACCGTTTTACAGTAATTTGATTTTTAAACGACGACACAATCTTTCACCTGAATACGTCACTTTTTCCGGATTTTTTTTTTTTTTTTTCAAATCAAAACTAGGGTTAAGTCGAAATATCATCAAACGGTTAGAACGTGAAACGAACGTCCGGACGGACGAAAATCGATTTAGTTTGCGTGACAGATAAAATGCCCCACGGAAATCTTAAAAAAAAAAAAAAAAAAAAAATGTCGGGAGAAACGAAATAACATAATAAGGTTTCAGAGCACATCACGTTTGTCGAACAACGGCCGTGTTCTGTGCGGTACAAGCGAAACCCGTTTAATCGATAAGCCGCGTCCCGGACAATACGGGAACGTCGGAAACCGGCTGCTGCATTAGATGGACATTGGGTTTCGTCGAAAATACCGTAGCGCGGATGGTATTCTGTTTAAGCCGGCAACCGGTCTACATTTTGAAACGCATAAATTATTACCGGATGCGATACGTCTTCGACGGTTTTCACTACGTTTTACCAACATCGATCCATGCGTCCGCGTGTAACACGGTAATTATTTTGTTCCGTAACGATACGACCGATGTACACCCACTGAGGTACAACGCGACAGGAGCGTATTTAGACTTACTTCTAGGGATGGGGGGGGGGGGCGACTCAAATTTTTTCTTTAATTCAGGCTAGAAATTTACAAGTAAAATTGTTGGTAACATTAAAATCGGGTGAACTGTGGTTTTTCTTTTTAATCTCATGCCGGATCCACTTAGAATCGAATTTTGTGTAGTTCTTTTTTAACACCTGTCTGTGTTTTGAAAGTTTTGTTTGTGCTTTATTTGATTTTTCACTAAGTATGGACCCGACAAAAAGTCTAGTTCAGTATTCACTGCCACGCGTAATTTTATTTCGTTATAAAATTCCACATTAAACAAATTTGAAATGTGTATCCCACATATAATCGATTCTTTTAATACGGATTCAGGGGGACCCCTTCGCTTCCCTAAAATACGGCCCTGCAACATGATTGTAATAATCGTACTCGTGGATAGTAACGTACCGCACGTGGTTGGGATGTATAGCCGAGTTGGAAGACGCAACTTCCGACGAATCGTACACGCGACGAGTAATGACATACTAGAGATGGACGTCGAAAATTCGTGCGTTGGCGGTATTATACGATGTGTTGTTGACGCGAAATATTTAAAAACATTCGTGAAACGATTTTGAGCAAAATGATTACAACGAAAACTTACGATTTTTTTAGTGCTGTGTAAAACAATTGAATCTCGCATGAAACGCGAAATCGTTCGTTATCATATCGACAGAAATATCAAAAAAACGTTTAACGCTATATTTCCGTGTTTTTTCGAGTTTTTTCTTCTTACTAAGAAGAAAACTTAGTTTTCTAAGTACTCGCGAAAACCGTAAAAACGCGTAAAACGGGTTTATCGCGTTCAATTATTTGACTAGAATTTAAGAGAAATTTTGATTTTAGGGAAGCATCCTAACGTTTATGCATATATTGACGTGTGTTCAATTATATTCACTCGGGTCGCAGTGAATTCAGACCTCTGAAGGTAAAAATATTTATGCGCCAACAAATGTGATCACATATTGACTTGTTCTCAAGACATTAGCATTTTTGACGATTCCGATAAGGTATGGATTTGACGTATCGTTGCTCAACAATAATCCGATAAAAATGTGAAACCACGATCGCAGTCGGACTCGATAAAGTTGCCGCTGGTTTGGCCGCCGTGAAAGAACCAGTAGTGTTTTTTGTGTCCGCGTTAAATGTGTAACTATAATGCGCCTGTCGTCCGCTGTTAAACGAAATTTATCGATTGCATTTGGCTTCCGAATAACGCGTCGCTCACTATGTATTATACGGCAGCCGAGTGTTATTATTACGTATACATTTCTTTATTTTTTTTATATATATCTCAAACTCATTACATTTTAATAATAATCTTCTGCTTCAAGCGTTCGAGAACCACAGCAATACTACTCGAACGTTAAAATCAAGGAATACGATTATAATTTATACCTTGTAATTTACTGATTCCGGAACGCTTATGATAACATAAATTATAAACCTATGTCGTTGTCGACCGATTGCATGTATTTCCAAAGCGATTATCAATGGAAACATCGTTATCGTATTGTTGAACACCAAGTTTGAAACCGTACCATATCGTTTCATTACTTAATAAAATTAAAAAAAAAAACACTTAATTAAGATACAACTTGTATTTAATTACTCAGTCGCAGTCACAATCTGACAAAGTACAAGTTTAAATTTTAAATCGTGTCAGCAGTTCAACAACCGTACTAGACATGGTATGGTATGGTCACACTGTATTCTATACAAAACCGATCAAGATTATCGAATGAATAATTCTACGGTCGTTCAATTTTATTTTTCTCCATTAACTTCAGCGTATCAGATCTCAGAACGAACTCGGCAATTTTACTTCAAGTACTGTTTTTACAATATAACTGGTCACTAGGCGTGAAGACAAAATCAAATTTCGACGTGCCTCTTAAACGTTTACGACCAGGGCATTTCTCCCCCCTCTCTTAAATGCGCCTCTGGAAATGTAGCCGGGAAGCTTTATGAAAAATCGTACAATCGACATCAGTTTCATTTTTAATACTATCTTCTTCTGTATCGCCTCATTCTACTGTATAACTAGATTTTATGTCTTGAATTTTCTTTTTATCGTCACTTTTTGTATCATCTTTTTTAGGCTTTTTTTGAAGTTCTTCGAGTTTAATGAGTTCACCTATCATTAATTCTTTTTCTTCGGAATAAGCATCTGCTTCATTTTTTGGGTTGTCGTTTTTTTTAAATACTCGAATAAATGTATTTAGATATTCTCCATTCAAGTCAAAATATTTTAAATCTTTTCCATAGTAATTGCTCTTAGGATCAACTTGTAAGTCACAGAAAATATCTTCAAGTGACGTATTTTTGATGAATTGGTCCCGTTGAGTTCATCTGAAGTTGGTTTCAAAAGTTTTTTAATGGTATGTAATATTTTTTTTTTGCATTGTTCAACATTTAACCTATTTGCTTCCGAATCTTCTTTTTTTCTAACTTTGTTAAAGTTGATAGTTTCAAATATCGTGTCATATCCGTCATTATTTTTTTCCGATTCCCATACGATTAATTGATCACTACTACAGTCAGTGTTTTTGTTTGCGATTGTAAAGTGTAAAGTGCGATTGTAACGATAATGGAAATAATATAATTAGAAATAGTATCGCGTATAAAACGGCTATAATCCATAGTATGAGGTAGTCGCGATAACGCACAAATACATAGTGCTTTACAGTACCACGTACCGCTGGAACGACATTATCAGGTGCACCTAACGTGCAATGTGTCCACGGACGGCAAAAACCTTTAAAGGTGCGATTCTTTAGTACGCGGCTGTAGACGCGCGATTGACGCGGTGCGATTTGAATTTTTGCTATGCGACTGAGTAGGTATTCCGTACAATTACAAAACGCAGTCGCAAGAGATGCGCGGTAATTATATAATCTACATTGTTATCATAAGACATTTTAAAATTATATAGGTAAATCAAATAAACGGTATCAAATTAACAAGTCAAGGATAATCGATTAGTGATGCAACAGCCGCGCGGCGGTGTTAGGAAAAGGTTTCATTTAAAATAGGAAAAACAGTTAAAATTAGAATCGTGCTGCGTCAGCCGCATCGGTCGCGCGCCTATAGACGAGCTCTAAGGAATCGCACAACAACGTGTCTCGTGTTCCGGCCGTCGACAACAAGGACACAACTTAAAACCACCGTTGAAACACCCCTCCCCTCCCTTCTCCGGTTATTCGGTCCGCGGTACGCATTCGTTTGAAAAATATATCACGGGAAGCAGCAGGGTCCTCACATTGAGTTCTGGGACACTATACCAAATGTTTGTCCGGGCTCTTTACATAGACGAATCGTTATTAACGAACACATCAGTCTTCGAAGTTGATTTAAAAAAATTTATTACAGAAAGACGACCTTTTACTTCTTTAACATCTTTTTCTAAATTTTCTCTGCGTTTTAGAGCTCTTGATTTATGATTATATATTATTTAATTATTTATGTGTACAATGATGATCGGGATTTCGGTGTGTACAACGCAGTGTATTGCACAATACTGATTAAATCTAACTAGGACGCTTTGTATTAAAATCTGTGATTAGTGAGTAATTAGTCACTTCTATTATGTATCGTTTCAATCCATTACAACTTAAAAGCGATATGGAAGACTCAAACACGATAATTTCTAGGTAATCATTGGTTAACCCGTATCTCAAACTATCGAAATGACTAAATATAACTATACTATGTATAAAATATTTAATAAAATGTTACTTTATAATATTATTTTATATAAAATAAATATTTCTATTACAATTTTAAAAATTAAAAATTATTTCAACGGGCTCACGAGCTGTTAAAATAGCTGGGGCCCTGTACTCAAAATCCAGCAGCCCCCCCCCTGTGGGGGCCCTCACAGGAAGTACATTGTTGAAAAACGAAAACGACGATCGCGAATCGAATCCCTCTATTAATTTTCAAAAATTAACAAATCTGTACAGGCAAACAGTGCACGTCTACTACGCGAGCAGATCGCATCCGATGCATTAACAACGTGCAGCAAACATCAACTATTATCCCGAGTACAAATATGTTACAATAACACGATATACCTTTATTCGTGTACGGCTCACGTTATACTAATATGTGGGCATTTCCATTAGAATCATCGGATTAGCTAAAATACACGATTACGTTGAAAAGCCGATTTCGCATTGCTTCAGTTCGAATTCGACTTTATAAGGTTCGGGTTAAACAGTGTATAGGTCTTATTTGTTTATTACGATTTAAATATTACGTTTATACGAGTATAGCACATGTTGTGCGTTGTAATATGTGTGTACGTACTTATAAGTTCTAAACAACAAGTATGTTTGTAAACTGTATATTTGATTTTAATAACTTTAGAAGTCCATCGGAGCCCAAAATAGCCCTCAGTATTCATCAGGAAACTGTTGTTTATAATTTCAACCAAATTGAAATTCTCTTAGATGCTTTACAATAAAATCAAAATACTCTAATACGAATTAGTCCTGCGAATCCAATGCAACTGTGTATCTTCCTATTCATTAAAACCGTTGGCACATTCGACCAGGATTATGTATTATTATACGCCGTTTCGATGGGAAAACGGTCGGTAATTACGTGGTTTCCTACGCTTAGGGATACATTCATGTGTAGTATCACGCGTTAAAAAACGTCCGATTGACGTTTATTCAACACATGATGATGAAATGTCAACAATAGACATTAGGTAATATTCTACGCGCAGAAGTGTTTTTTAAATGGCATATTGAACGAATTGTATGGACATGTGCGTGTGGTGTGTGTGTGCTAGAGAGATAGAGAAAGAGATACAGAGAGACTGATATTCTACTCTACCTGCTTAATTATGTACTCGTATGTACATTAATTTATAGTGTTCAATACGCGCAAACTGCAGTAACACGTTTGTCGATTGTTTAGAATTTTTTTTTAAGTTCACCTTTCCTGTTTGAACTAATTCTGCCGCGGCGGTGCACGAGTGTCGGACATATATTATATTGTAATACGTATGTACGCGTGTTCTTAAATACGGGACGGGCGGTACGTAAGTGCACGTATATATATATATATATATATATATGTAATGTAAACGCGAAGATAAATGAAAAACCGACCGTTGTCAAGATAAGGACACGCGAGAAGATCTATAAATATTATAAATAATACCCTATAATAACGCACGTCACGGCCGCGTATCATGTACGTTGTACGCACGGAAGCGTATGCGCATCGAGTACGTTTCCTCGTGTTTCGCCTCCGTACAAAATGTGTGCAACAATAACTGTGCTGCACGTATCATTATAATATCCGTGTGTATATGTGTCTACGTACAGAAATATACGCGTGGACGCGGATCGATATACCTTTTTTTTTTTTTAATTTTTTTATATCCATGATGGATTGCTCGCGCACGCCCTCTCCGTCGTCCGGTCCGCCGCTTCCTGTGTTTCGGCAACACCTACCCGAACCGCGTCCCGTACAACATTACAATATTATACCGCGTACGTACACACGGTATGTACGCGTGTACCTGCGTTTCAGGTGCGATACAATAAATCGTCCGCCGACCCGGTAAATTATAATATTATCGCGCCCGCACTACGTGTATATCCCCGTGTACGCGTATATTATATCCGTACACCTTTCCCGTTGCCACGCGATACCATCGACGCCTCCAGGATTGTAATTATAATATTACTATCGGGGTCGTTATTATTAGCACCGCGCGGTTGTGTTTAGCTCCTTATATCGTTGCGCGCAACGTGATCCGCCCGACCGTCGTGCGTAACATTACGTACGATCGTGTACGTACACCTCCGTGGGTATGCGATAATATTATACATGTAGGTATATCGTATAGGTATATGTACTAACGTACAACACCTACCCCTATCTATTAACCCTTACCGTTTTATCGATTTAACCAACTCTTAAACCGGTTTCCAAAACGCTACATCGGAAAACCTCCGTATTGCAATCCTCTTTGAAATGACAAAACCAATTTTCTCGCCTACTGTGTTTAATGTAATAATAGTTTTTTTTTTTTTTTTTTTTAATGTTCATAAGATATTTAAGATCACTGACCATACTGTAACGGTACAATTCAAATGTTTAAATACAATACGACCACTTGCAACTACGCCCGAAAACTCAATCAACAAATTTCTTGAAGACTTTTTTTTTTAGCTTTTAGTACAAGACTATAACAGCTCGACACTTAAATTTATACATATATAAAAAAACCAAAAACAAACAAATTTTAAAATCTTTGTTACGGCTCGGCTTCAAAACTATTTATTTAATCGTTATACAGTTTTTTATAAATGAAAGGAGATAGCATGGAGCAGTTCTTAGGAATTAAATCATGCCGAGTCCTCTGAGATTACGGCATAGATGTTTGGAGAAACGAAAATTTTAGATTTTTTGTCGACAACGAAAGTGACCACGATGACTACAAATTTCGTTTGCATTGCGTATTACTACGAGGCGAATATGGATATAAAAACACTCACTTTTAATGAGCAATTAATATTGAAACCTAGGCATGGCAGTTATTATAATAGCGCTGACGAACGTGATGCGTGCGTAAGCAACGACGGTCCACATAGCACTGTTATTGAAAACTTTAAAATTAATTCATTGATACTTTTACTAACATTCGTATTAAATCGCCTACTTCTATGTCCCCTAAATAATGCCTTAATACATTTTAAACCATGTCAGATTTATACATTTTAATACGCTTAAATCGCTCATTGTATTATTGTTATAGACATTATTTTCTGTTTCTTTTATCATTATAATTATGACTGTTATTATTTATATTATGTTGTACGTTTATCATACAATATAATTGTTTTCAACGTTCGCTATACAAAATGTTATATATTTATTCTTAATGTAAAATGTATATATATATGTATAGCTTACCTGATTTTATTATAAACTATCATGTATGCAATGCATTGTTCTTGTCGAGCTATATATAGTTGTTGCTTAAGGAAAAAAAAAATAATAATAATAATAATACAAGACAGGTTGCGGTTTGTGCGCACAATATTATTGTGATATTGACGGTCAGCCACTTACAATCAATAGGAATAAAAAATATGTATATTTAGGGGGGGAGGACGATGGAAAAATTGGTTATACATCCGATTTCCAAGTCTTATGAAAATACTAACGAATTAATGGCGAAAACGAAAGTAGATCGGCTTGCAGGTAAGCCCGCAGTACGAAAATATACTTATTATGTCTGTCGTCACGTAAGAAGTTTGAAAGAAGTGTGCACCGCTCTGCAGTTATACTTGGCCAATACATAACATGAACGTGTGCGTGTACGTATGGACTGAAGTGATTTTATGCCGTTTCCGTACATCATCAATCGACCGTAAAGGTAAAATCATCTCTTATACACCTGTTGAACCGTTTACGTTTTTATACGCGCGGTACTGATGAACGATTTTTACCGTGTAAAATAAGTGGGCTCGTTCGACGTCGCACGTCCTTGCGCCACGTGTAAAGCGACAAAGAAATCAACATAAATGCAACTCGTTACAAATAATACCCAATACACAGGTACATAATGTACGATTTTAGATAACACATAATAATAATAATTCTACGTCGCAGTTGTTACACGCAGGGACGTGTTTACAAATGTTGCATTCTGGGTCAACCATAGTTGTTCTTCCGAAAATAGATACATTGATTTTTATTTATTTCCAATACATTTTTAGTTATAATTCTTTATGTAGCCATAATCTGTTAATCACGCAGATAATTTTTTTTATTTTTATTCGTAATATATATTAATACAATATTACTCCGGGCTACAGCGGTGCCTGGCCGCCCCCTTAAACGAATCCAAATTTTGCCGCCCGGGGAAAATGTATCCATTGTGCCCCCCCCCCCCCCCTAAAAATACGTTTCTGATTATACGCCTGCACAAGACCGTCCGCATTGCAGTTCGATAGATAAATGCAGCGGGTGCATGTATATACACATTGTCCATGAGTAAATGTCTAAATGGTTTAATTAACAAAACGAACGTATTAAATATTCCGCACAACTTCGAAGACGATAACTATCGAATGAATGCTGCTGTGCGACAACACTCGTATGAGTAATTGAAATTATGATTATAATATATAATACCGCCACTGCAGCAGTACAGGCGCGTAACATTAATATAATAATTATGTAAACCATGCCAGAAAAAAAAAAAACTAAAACGATATACATTGATAATAATGCGGTTCGATGGTATATAGAGCAGTCGAATATGCGTTGATTTATAACGTCTATAAATTATGAACACGAATTGACGCGCATGTATAATTAAATCACGATAAATTATGCGATAGTGAAATAATAAAAATTAAATTAAAATTAAAAATTATGAAATGGTTAACACTCGTAAAATTAATATATAAATAAACACTTTATGTATAGAAATAAATAAAAGCTTAGCCTTCAGGTTTTATCATATTTATCATATAAGTGTTTGTTTGAAATCGAATGCAATGCCAAACCATTGCGATTGAAAGACAATTCCGAACTGTGTTTCCAGTGTTACTTAATAATTTTGAACTGTGTGTAGCAAATTAAGTGTACGGTTTAAAGCGAATAATACACTATAAGTTAATTATAAATCGTCGTAGGTGTTTACATAACTACAAGTTAATGGTTTTTATGTTAATATTTATTTAAAGAATGCAGATATAAATATTATGTTAAAAATTAAATCACAATGAACTAAAAAACGAGACACAACAAGTTTTAATAATCAGTTATTACTATAATATAGTATACTTTTTATTCAAAACTATTTTCTGTTTAATCGCTATAATATTTCATTAATTTCTCGAATATCCGCATAATCAAAACAGGATTTGATTCAGATTCTTATCCCTATTGATAGATTTGCTTTCGATGTAACTTATAATTATTTTTAAATCCTAGTAAAATTAATAATTTTATTTTATTGCAATTAAAATTTAACAACAAATCTATATTATGTATTATGTTTTAGGAATCGCTGCATACATATCATGACTTAAACCGATTTATAATGTATTATTAGTTACCAAAACAAATTATTAAATGTATGAGTTTATTTAATACCTCTATGACTTACAGTGATATCATGACGGAATACCCAATTACCTTATTTTAACCGCAAGACTAATTAAATTTATGAGACAAAATTTAATTGAATAATCCAGATACGCTCGTCACTGACTAGTGCAGTGTTTTCCAAATTTTTTTCAATGGCGACCCATAAGCTTAATCATTTTTTGGGTACGCGACCCCTTACTAAAAAAAAAAAAATAATCAAGTTAGACTTTACATTAATATACAATATAGACTTAATGTTATAAAGGTATCAATTTACGGCTAAAACAACCGTAATCGTAACCGCGAGTGACGACCTCTCAAAAAAATTTCACGACCCAGTAAAAACATATGATTACCTACATACATAAAAAACGTATGATCATTGATGATGTTCTGTCATAAATAATCTATAGCTACATAATATAATATGTATAATCTAACAATATATTGTTGATTTAAAACAAAACGGGATTTAGTTGAAACCGAACTTTGAGGTACAGGTACGATATAAATTTGCGTCCGGGCAGTTAAAACGTGATGAAAACGGCATACTGCGCGATAAAAAAGAAATAGCGAATAAGAAGGAGCTCACACAAGTGTACGGATATAAATAATTCTTCATACAATACAAAAGTCATATAATATAGTGATAAAAGTTTAATATGCCGTTGATTTATCGTTATTTTCGTAAAAAAAAAAAATAAAATACAAAATACAACCGTGCCCTTGAAGTTGGTAAAGGTACGCCGCACCTGTTAATTATTACTCTCGTATAATCCTCATCGGTAGACCGATAATTATTATTTATTATATTATCATGTGACTAATCGTCCGGCTTTGCGTTTTGATTCTCAATGACGGTATTATTTAAAGATTTTAATTGTTTAGAAAGTCGGATAAAAAAAAAAAAGAGTAGACCGGTTATTGTACTGCGTGCTAATACTGCTCGCGTCCAAAATGATTCCGTAGGTGACCGCGTGCACGGATCACATTGATGTATTTGATTCATCGGAGAACTTGTTTTAAGTAATTTTCACTAGGTGGCACTTCGATAAAATTTTCTGCCATCGAAGTCCGTAGACATGGTTTGCTATTGCAGAAGAACATACAGGGAAAATCAACTGCTGTCACTACGGTCGTTATGAGAAAGTGTCGATCACCCACCAGTGGGTAGCATTCAATTATCACTGGGGGGGGGGCACTGGTACTACGTAATTTTTACACTGAAACATGTTCTGGTTCATCGCGTGAGGCTACCATGTTGCGGCGATGAATGGGACGAACAGGATTCGTAAAACGAATCGGCCGTGTACAATCGTCTCGTGTACCGTCGTGGAAAACAAACGAACCGACGACGACGGGAATCGTTATTAAATCTCGACTGCACAAAACCCCGGAGGAATCGACGTTATATACAATGTTTCCGAGGAGACATTATTCGGCGAAAGGGGTAAATAACGCGACCCCCGGGCTATGCCTATGCACGCGCGTCTACCGCGTGTGTACACGCGTGTACACCGACGACGAATCCTCGTCGTCCTGCCCGAAATTAACGCTCAGAAGAGGTTATTATTATTATTATTATTATTATTATTATCGTCATTGTTACTATTATGTTTTCCCGACCGTTGTGTGTGCGAACAACACGCGTCACCGTAAAACCTGAGTGTATATGTGCACATAAACGTGCGCGGGCGTATATTTGCCGTAGGAAATCGCACGATTTACCCCAATTTTCCCCGGAGGTCTGTGTACCGCCGTACGCGCACTTAGAGGGTCCTTGGCTTTAGGTAAAGCGTTGCGGCGGAGACGTGTGTTTTGTTACGCACACCGAACCTGTATCACACGGGTACGCGTATTTATATTTATCGTATGGATGTGCGCGGGCGTTTGGTACGCGTCAGTAAACGCGAAACGTTTTGATTAGAACGAAATGAATAAACATTATTGTATATGCCGCGCAGCGAAATCGCAACGCAACAGCAGAACGCGGAATTGTTTTTCCAATACCACATCCAGTGGTGGATCCAGGATTTTCTTTTTTTTTTGTTTGGGGGGGGGGTAGGAAAAATATTTTCCCTTGATAATGAAAATTATTGGTTTTTAATACATATTTTTCCTGATTTGGGGCGGGGGGTTAATATATAATATTATATACCGACTAGAAAGGAAAACCATCAAAGAACGATTATAACTAGTCTTAGAACACCTCGACCGTGGTTTTCTTTCTACTCGAGTAAATCGTAGATCTTTAGCTTTGACAGTTTTATCCAGTAGTTAACAGTATATTTCCAATTTAAAAATCATCCAACTGTCTGCCGTATCGGGACGCGGAGGCCGGCTAACTTTGACACCGAAACCGTACAGTTACTTGTATTAACCTCGCGTGGGCCTTAAGATAAATTCACCAAAATTAAAAAGCCCAAACACAACATTCATCTTTCATTTGTATTCTGTTCGGCAGTTCGCAGACAGGGCAATTCGGCCCTGATAAATGTGTCCACCGCACACGATATGAATAAAAGCCTCGAGGTGTATTATAATGTACGGCGCCCTCGTTCCACCCTCGAGCAAACCCCGAGTATAGCTTGTTATACACCGGTGTAGACACACGCGCGTACTCAAATCGACTTTTCAATCGGTTTTAGGATAATAATGTTTAAAACGGTTCGGTGCCCACGTATAAAAAAATAAAACGCGATATTTTATAACGACATACAGTATACATTCGCGAATATCATACAATAAATGATAGAAATGTATGTATATAATACACTCACACACACAATGATATGTATTATGTTAAATTTGCATTATGCGCGGTGCACAACGTGTGTGCGATATGTCGTTTCATAATTGAACCCCGACGGGGGGGGGGGGGACTTCTCTCTTCGGTATGTTCGCGCAGTTTCGTCAACTACACGCCAATGTTTAGAAAACGTCAACCGGAAACATTGCGTAATGAGTGTATACGTATCGCACGCAGTAGTATACAAAGCACATCTGTATGTACAGGGTAATTTCGTGTTACGTTCAAAACTAAACGTTCGTTTTCTCGGTGGATTCCGGTGTTTTCGAGAACAATTGCATTTTTTTTTCCCTTAACACTTAATTTTTCGCAACAAAAAAATTATGATCCCGTAAGTGTTTCTAGATTTATTTCTGCACATGTTGTAAATATATACGTCCTTGTTCTGACAAATATTTTTTGCAAGTGAATCGTGATATATTTTACCTTTAGATGTTACTGATGACGACGTGCTCTGACGTTATCCTGCGAGTATAATATATAAAAAATACACTGCAGCACTAATTTCCACCTACGTTTGTCTGAAATGTTTGTAAAAAAAAAAAAAAACGTGGCATATAAATCATATGCATGTGTACATGCATATCGTTACGATATTATTTATTATAATCGTTTTCGATATCGCATAAACTGAAAGAAAATAAATATCATAATCACATAATTGAAGGAGCAAATGAGTGGCGTTGAAAAAAATGTCACCCTGTACACATGCGATATGGGCGAATGGTAACAGCAGTTGCGTTTAGTTATTGTAACGGGTACGGGGTGTATGGAGTGTTATTAAAAAGGGATAAAACGATTTTGTAGTGGAGTATACGCATAGTTTTCATTTTATTTTTTCATCATGATGTGATGAAATTAAATGACAAAAGAAAATAATCGTATTGGGACTGAAAAACTCGAAAGCGAAGCAAGTATAATTTCTATCCTGTGCTAAAGAATACAATATATTTAATTACGACATTATTGCATAGTACAGGTAACAGAGCGAGAGATTCGCTTAGTTTCTAAAACGTCTGTATCCAGGGGGGGGGGGTTATAAACCCCCACGAAAATATTTAGTGTATTGTCTATTGATTATAATAAAAAACACACAAAATTCAAAAAAAAAAATTTAATATTACATTTTTTATAACCCCTCCCCCAAAAAAAAAATTCTGGATACGCCACTGTCCGGAACAATCCATAGTACGTCCCGACCATGTTACACATCGATATCGGTCGAAAATAAATTCGTCAGTCAATGTAGTCTAATGTTATTGTAGTAGATTCAAGCCATTCGTTATTAACATTATGTTTCGGTATAAAATAACCATATCGCCAATGTGGTAAAAATCCTTCTCTCCTCATACGCATTAGAAATGGTAATCGTGTTCGCAGATTAATTATTATTACCTTACAAACCTACATCGCGTACAGTTCATGCAGAACGTGTTGCATTCCGTTTTTTAAGATAAATAAACACGGATTATTCGATCGATACCGTGCGATCAGATAGATGAACACATAAGGCGTATCTTCTACTGGGATATTCCGTGATTTTGATTTGTTGTTTCGATATAAACCCATTTGGGTGGCATTTATACACATTGTCACACGAGGATTTTAAACATTACGCTTGAATTTACTTGTAAGAAAAAAGAATATTATAATTCTTAGACCGGCAAACATTAAAAATATTGAAATCTTAAATACACTTACTAAATCATACTAAGTTATCGTAGCGATTAGCAAATCCTCGTGAGTAATCCATGTGTTGTATAAGTGTATTACGTTTACAACTAATTCATCGATAAAAGTTTCTTTTGTACAAACATAACACATCGCATTACATTTTTATCACGCCAGGAATCGGGCTGGAATGGCTTGGACGGGAAACAAATAATATTACATAGCATACAGGTGAGGTGAGCAGTGGACAATATGCAACAATAATTTGATTTGGTCTAAAGTCATCAAAACTATATTGTGATATATGTATATAAAAAAAAGGCACTCGTACAACGTATTAAAAACGACGTAAAATTAAATTACAAAATGAAGCTTTAAAACGGAGGTCTGATTTTGTATTCTATGTTATGTTAACAAAGTACAATAAATCACAATTACATATTTGTTTGTTGTGATTTGAGTCAGTAAAGCTACATAATACGCGTAACGGTTATAATGTTGTACAAAATTTGAAAACGAAATCGGTTCGGTCTAAACGGCAACCGGATGGTTTTTTTTTCTACATACAAAATCGGTATTTTGCGATTCGAACACAACATTAATCGGTTGATATTGATAAATCGTCAACGTTCAACATACAACGTCGTATAGTTTAACGAAAAGAAAAATTAAGAATGGGGAAAAAACGTATCGCAATGGATGCGTCCAGATGGTCGGGGTGGGGGTAGTAATTCTTATAGATCAATGGGGCCGGGAAGTGGAGGTGGGTCGGACTCCATCGCGGTCGTGCGAACGGAGAGTAAAATAACAGGTTTGTCAATTCGATATGTTAAAAAACAATAAAAAAAAAAAACTATCCCTAAACGTTGGTTTATCTTGAGTCACGACAAGATAGAAAAATAATAACATGGTAATAGTAATAAAATAAAAAAAAAACAGAGTGAAAACGTGAAAAAATAAAATAAAATAGAAATTATATAAAAAAAAAAAAATCGCGAAACAGGCGGGTTTGATCGCGTGCGTGTTGCTGTTGACGGGAAGGTATGAACAGTATCGTATCGTGTCGTGTCGTCGTCGTCGTCGTCTTCGGCCGCGGGTCAGATGGACGAGCGCCTGGTCGGGGTGTCGTCGGAACCGACGCCGCCGCGCGGCCGCGACGCGCGCTTCGTGGCCGCGACCGGCGACAGGTGTTTGGTGCGCCGGCGCCGTCGCTGCATGTCTCGCCACTGGATCATGTTGGCGGCGCGCGCGTCGCCCATGGCCACCGCGTAGTCGAGCGGCGTGACACCGTTGTGGCGTACGGCCGTCCGGCACCGGTCCGACGACAGCAGGGCGGCCATCATGCGGTACCGTCTGTGCCGGACGGCCACGTGCAGCGGCGACCCGTACGCCTCGGTGGTCATGTTGGGCGACACGCCGCACGCCAGCAGGAACGCGACCGCGTCCACGTCGTGCCGGACCACCGCCTTGGCCATGCGGTCCGAGTGCACCAGGTGCGCGGTCACCGTCACCCGGCGGCCCCACGTGCACACGGACACGTCCAGCGGCCGGCGACCGGCCGAGGTGTCGCGCGCGTCTATGCATGCGCCGGCGTCCAGCAGCCGGTCCACCAGGGCGGCGCGGTTCGTCCGCACGGCCGCGTGCAGGGCCGTCTCGCCGTCGCGGCGCCGCGCGTTCACGTCCACGCCGCGCGCCAGCAACGCTTCTACCGCTGCCTGGTGGCCCGCCGACGCGGCCACCACGATCGGCGGCTTCGGCCGGCCGCCCGCGTGCAGGGCGCGCAACGTCCCAGGATCCGTGTACGCCAGCAGGCACTCCAGCATGTCCGTATCGCCTGCGAACATTACAACAAATATCATGACAACGCCACGTTGTGCGAACAGGGCGTAGATTCCACCGGAAGAGTTCTTCGCAACGGATACAAATGTAATCCACACCGAGGTCGATGCGACGGGAACCGACCGTAAACCGTCAACAACAATCAGTAGGACGTTTGACGTAATGAACGGGATGTTTTATTTCGAAAATACAACAAATTTTTTGTTGTGGGGGGAGGGAGAATCTAAACGATCGATTGTCTACTGTTACGACATTGGGTACGGAAACTATTGGGCGGAACGGATATCGTCCGACCCAAGGCCTAGTATGCACAGGTAAAGGGAAGCGTGGGTTCTGATCGCAGTCTTCAACTCACCGGACTCGCAGACCGAATGGATGACCGTCCAGTCCATGTTGTCGTCACCGTCACGCGGGTCCACCACGGCGGAACCGTGTTCGAGCATCAACCGCACCAGCGGCAGGTGGTGGCGTGCGACGGCCAAGTGCAGCGGCGAGCCGGCCGATCCGGCCACGCGGTTTACGCTGGCTCCGGCCCTTACCAGCAGTTCGGCCACCGCGTCCTTATGCCGGTGCACGGCGGCCAGCAGCGGCGTCTTGTTCTTGCGGTCGACCGCGTCCACGTGGGCGCCGGCCTGCAGCAACGCGGCCGCGGCCACGACGTTTCCCCGCCTGGCGGCCAAGTGCAGCGCCGTTTCCTGGTTGAACGTGCGCGAGTCCACCGATCGTTTCGACGCGACGTACTTGTGCAGTACCATCAGCAGCGTCCGGTACGAGTATTCGTAGTACACGGCAAAATGCAGACATGTCCACCTGCGCGAAACGGAACCATTATTAAATCATGTTGAAGCGCTAACGCACGCAGATAAAATATCGTCCCCAAATCCCTAAAACATTATTAACCTATGCACTCTGCTCGAATTGAAAACAAATAGAAAAATACCGAAAGAAAACCACCACGCGGTGGCGGCTTTATTCACTGTACCTCATATGAACCCGGAAACAATAACCATAATGACATTATCGGTAGTCGAACACTATATTTTGTTACAGTCGAGACATAGAACATAATGCTATGATGCAGTAACGATACTGTGCATGAAAAAGTGCAGGCCGTAACTAAAGGTTGGATTTGATAGATTTTCTGATAGATTAAGACGAGTCAAAGCTCAAACATTTAAATAATGATTTCAATTTACTAAACGTACTTTAAGAATAAAATAATATTATGAATTTTAATATAATAATCGACTTTTACCAAACTGAAAAGAACATACAATTAACCTATATGTATTTATTAGGAATATAAAATCAGCCAGTTTTTAACCGTAAATCGAATCGGTATTTTTTAGTAATAATTTGAACTTGAAGAAATATATTTGCTATATATATATTATTTGCTAACTTTGCTATATTGTTACGAAGATAACGTTCTCGTATTCCCTGATCTCTATATTAAGTAGGTAGAGTTAATTTTTTTCTTATCAACACGCCCACGTTAGCCGTTCGCAGATGTGAAAATATATTTAAAAAATAAAATAAAAAAGATTGCTTTCGTTACCCGAACTGATCCTGTACATATGGATCGGCCCCTTTTTCCAATAGGAACTGCGATGCTCTTAAGTGCTTGATCTTCATTGCCACCAGCAAGGCTGTGTATCCCGTCGCCTCGTCCACGTGTTCGATGTTCGCCCCGCGATTTATCAGCTTGTTCATCAATATTGTGTTGTCTTGTGTAGCGGCTTTGAAAAGTGCTCTGTTTAATACCGAGTTGGGCATGTCGCGGTTAAGTAGCACGTCTAAACACCGTCTGCAAATATGCAACATTCAAAATGAACGAATACAAAAAATACGAGCGTGAATAATTAAATTATGCAGAACGGGACGGTGGTTTTCGAATCGATCGAATCGAGTTTTAATAATAGTTAGTTATTATCAAAATACACGGCTGGTATTAATGATTCCGAAGATGACAAATCAGAAATATCTTGTCTAATCTGAGTCAGACGAACACCAAAAGACTTCATTGCAGAGAGAAAATTGACACTATTATCGAAGAATCAATAACCGTCTGTTATGCGCAGCAGTAGTATGCACCAGTACATTTTCTTTAGTGCGAATAACAATGGTTTTTGGAGAATCAATCGATTATTTGAGAATTAAAATATAATATTGATGTAGTCTGAAACGTTTTTGTCAGGCATTGAGTGTTTGCAGCAGTTAACTGCGTACCAGTAGTTGATCGACAATAATAATATATTTCAACGAATTTAAAACTTATTTATGCTAATGTAATACAAGGCTTAGCTATTTGCAATAATAAAGAATTTAATGCTATACTGGTAATTTATAATGACGTTTAGTAATTATTTTAACTGACGAATATATCAAATAAAGCATAATTTATATGCACAAAAGGAAACTAGGCTATATTAGCGCATTGCTGTGAGTATGTGTGTGTGTGTGAGAGAGAGAGAGCGAGATGACAGGTTAGGTGTGATGCGTTTCTTGCAAACAGATGACGGGGGTATTATTTTACGTTGGTCGCGAACGTTCAAGAAGGCACCAAGTAAGGGGTGGAAAAAGACAAATACGAAGCATGTGAAACATTACGTAATGGCGAAAGATTTGGAGAGCGCGGGAGAAAGAATTGGGAACGGACTTTCTTGTTATAATTGATTTTTTTCCTACTTGTCGTTCATCAGCGCGGCCAGGTCCAACGGCGTGTTATCGTAACCGTCCACCACGGTCGGGTCGGCTCCGTTGTCCATGAGCAAGCCGACCACTAGCGGCCGGCTGTGCAGAATGCTAAGGTGCACAGGCGTCTTGCGGTTGGCGTTCCTGGCGTCCGGGTCCGCGCCACGGTGCAGTAGCAGGCCGACGATGCGCTGGTGGCCGGACTGCGCGGCCACGTGCACCGGATGGTCGGCCGCGCGGCCAGTAGGACAGTGCGTTAGGTACCGGTTGCGCGTGATGATCCGCTTCACCGCGGCGTAGTTGCCGCGCTCAATCGCCTTCCGCAGGTCCACCGCCGATGCCGAACTCCGCTTCCGGTAGTAGTAGTGCATGACGTGGTGAAACGGTCGCGTTGACGATCCCGCCGAAACGTGTCCTGTCCGAAGGGAACATTTAACATTACAAAAGAAGAATAACGAGTTGTCCCATACGACCGTGTAGCACCGACGTGATCCGGGGACGGTCTGGATTAGCGTTTCTTAAACTGTGTTCCGCGAAGTTTAAATAATATTTTAAAATTTTTTAAAAAAATTACTTTAAAAATTCCAACCAGTAGCGTAAGAAAACTGATTAGCGCCCCTGGCAAACTTAGAAAAAGTTACCTTTCTAACCAATTCAAATTTGATGTTATGATATTTTTTTTAACCTTTAATTTTACTTATATTTTTAAGTAGTATGCAATTTATACTTTTAAGTTATTATTACAGTGTTAATTTTAAACTTTGAAAATTTGTTTTTCTTGCTTTATGACTGGAAAATTTATCGATCATTTCTTCATATGAAATTTTTTACTTAAATACCCTATTTCCATAGTTTCATCATTAAATTCACACGTATACGTAAACACTATAGTGTAGACAAATAAACATCTACGTATTTCAAAAATTATAATTGAAAAATGTCGATTTAACTGTAGGATAAAAATACGACTTTTGCACTATTTTGCGCCCCTTTGCAATTTGAGCCCCTGGCGTAAGCACAGTTCGCTAAACCCTTGTTACGCCACTGTTTCCAACCAAAGATTAGTAATGGTGAAAAAATATTTGCATTATAGAAAAAAAATCTTTGCATATTAAATAACAATGTATAAACCATATGGAATAGTTTAAATGTATATTTAGTATATATTTAGTCTAATTAAAGTAATTATTATTATATATGAATATAATTATTTTTATTTTTATTTTAATTTTAACATATTTTTTAAATTAAATACCTTTAACACAATATTGTTATGATTATAATTTATTTTTAAATAATCTTAAAAAAAAGTTAAAAAGCCAAAAAAAAGTAGGGTTTCCACGATAAATGAGGACACCAAAAAGGGTAACACGGACAAAAAAGTTTAAGAAACGCTGATTTAGATCGTACAAGGGTTGGTCAACCCGCGACACACGTATTGCTGTTCGTAGTTTTTACATCGCTTTTCTCGTATAGAAATAAAATAAATTATGATTGAAAATGATTCAATATTAAAAGATAATTTTTCCATTTGTATACTCAAACGAAACACAAGTAAACGACGTGAAATCCAAACGCATTTAATAACGTAACAGTGAATAATCGATTTTGATATGTGAACAATTCAAATTCTTGTTACGCACTAGGGGTGCGTCCAGCACGAATAGGTCCAAGGACCACACGGATAAATACAATTATATCTACCAAGAGCCGAAATGTTTATGGATACACTTTAAATAATTTGATTATTTTTCATAAATTTATAAAGATAGAATTAAAATTCATAATTATAATAATATTAGTAAGTAGATTTAAATTGTATAAATAAAACGCGAGCCGCATCTGAAAACGACAAGAGCCACATGTCCCACGTAAGGAGTACTGTTTACTGATATCGCGAGTAATAATGTCACATCGTACACGTATATAATGATTATATGATTTTAAATTATTTCTATCTAAGCGAAACACGCTAGGAAAATAAGAATAAATAATATTTATGCAACTAATTTTGATTCAAAACGTATATACTCGTATTCGCCAAATTTATATTTCATCGAAAAACTTTAGAACTTACTGAACACACCCACCCGCACACACACGCGCGCGCGCGTGCAAATATATATTGTGTGTTCTACCAAACATTTACACGTCTTGCGGTTATTTTTATTTTCAATTTTTTTCTCGGCAGGACATATTTTACAAACAATAGAGTCCTGCAGAAATATTTACACAATTGCTATTACGTACCCACGTAGCAGTGGCAACACGCGTACGGTGGTAGTCTGGCCGTCTGCGCGGTGAACGAGGTCGTCAGGCTGTAGGAGCGGTGATCGTGTCCTGTCTATGTATTGGAAATGTAAATGTAATCTATGTGCGACGTCCTATCACTGAAAAACAAACAACAAATTAAAAAATTAAGTGAATTGTTACATTTACAAACAAAACCGTAGATCACACATAAAAGCGGTGCAACTGTAGAAGTCTTTATTGATTGTGAAATTTTAATAATATTGGTCGCATTTCCTAAACCATGTACAGCAGACAAATTACGAGCAACTTATAATCATGTGTTGGTGAATTGGAATAAAATAGTCGAAATATCACTTGGAGTACCAATCCCTTGCTAAGAAACATCTCAATCCAAATGTTAATAGTCTTAAACATCAAGAGCCAATCAAACTAACCAACAGATCGGTTGAACAGTGATCGATCATAATATAAATGATCATTTATAGGTAACTTATTGAGATAGTTATTCGACAAAAAATATTATTCGAAAAATAAACTAAGCAGTACGCGAAATCCTAATGATTTATTATTATATGATTATTGTTTTGCTCATTTAACGTTCATTACAAATGCGTTTTGTAATATAGCTAGCACGAGTACAGCGAAATTGACGTTACAGGCGAGTGGATATTGAATGAGTTATGTATGAAGTATATTTCACAAGAATACCAAGAGAAATTAAAAACATATAACGTTTTAAGAAATTAATTTTTTTTTCCGTAGAATATTTTTATGTAACGTCCTTAATGCAGACTAATACATTTGAAATTGCGTTAATATTTTAATATTTAATAGATTCATTTTTCATTATTATGTAGAAAATACGCGGCAATTATTTAGGTGTCAAAGGAAAAAAATCGTCTAACTTATTATTAAATCGTTATTACGATGTTACATAATTGCATAGAATATTTCCCAATTACAATGATAAATATTAAATGATTTTAAATTCGATTGCATAATGTGTATTATTTTGTTTTTTTTAGTGTTTTTCGTCAGAAGTTTCGTGTAAACATGACAACAATTGTCAATTAGATTATTATATATAATCATCTAATTGTTATTAAAAATAAATATGTTGTCCAAGATTCGTATAATGGTTTTTAATATTTAACCGAAAACGGAAAAAAACAATTAATGTAATAAATCATTACAACCAAATTTATTTGGGTTATTTATAGGTGTATCTTATATCGATCCGAGGAGGACGAGTAAATTCTGATAGCATCGAATAATATTCAAACAATATCAACGATATATTTTATATTCATAATAGACTTTTTTTTTAAATGCATTATACGGATAGTAAAGACTGCGTAACCATTAAGCAGGCGCATTTTTATACCCAACACACTGAATTATCATAACATGAATCCATGACAACATAAATTAAATGATTAGCAATAAATAATCATCTCGAAAATCATTCGAGATACGTACCGAGACATTCTAATCGGTGACAGTTATTACGGTCGGAGATGGTAATAACCACCCAAGATTATTATTAAAAACGATTATTCGCCGAAACGCTTGATGCATTGCAATAACAATTTCACGATAATATTACAACATTTCAAGTGTTTGTCGTCGTTGTCGTCGAATCTCGGTTCTCATGGATTTTGGTCCAAACTTATTAAAAGGTCGTCTTAATTATGAATTCGACCTACATCCTGTCTGGGTTGATTCAATAATGATAATAATAGGAACGCGCTTGACGGCCAGACGGGAAATAAATAAAAACATATTACAAACAAAACGTGTCTAATTGAATCGTATAGAATTACTTGAAAAGAGTGCGACAAGAGTGGTTTCTCGGACATCACTGCGAAACTCGTCCACAGCACACAGTCTTCCAAACGCTTCGAACGGATGGGTCTTTAATTGTTCCCTCCCAAAAAAAAAAAAAAAAATGAATCAGTTCATTGACGTTTATTATTAGGACCGATTATGACGCCACCGCGGTTTCAGACACGTCTCGGAGACAAATATTATTTCAATTCGGACCAATGTTGTCCCGCGGCGTTTTAAGGCGACACGGGTACGGCCTCGCCCGAGTACGTTATCGTTCAATTAAATACAATTGTCGTCAACGTCTGTTCACGATCACCGGCATCACGGGCGTCGCCGAAAATCACGGCCGTCGTCGGCCATTTGTCGTGATAATACGCTACTCGTCCCGTCGATACGCCCAACTCTCTCTGTCCGTCATCAACTAACCCGTACCTGACCTGCGATTATAATTTTCTCGTACGCCACTGCCACGGCAGTGTTCCCATAACCATCGTGCGCACGTTGACGATGAATATCGATATTTATAACGTTTTATAAAACACGACGTGCCTACGTACACAATGGGGTTTTAAATGTTTTAGGCCTTTACCGTGTGAGTATACTAGGAGTTGATTCAAAAAATGGGCGCCACTCGACCAATCGGAACGAGTTGGCTGCGAAGGGCTGAAATCAACGGTTTCCTCGGTACACAACACGAACAACAACAAAATATTCGGAAAAACCTCACTTCTACCACGATACTACGTTATGTTAGGTAGAGAATATAATATTATAATATAAATATAGCGTTAGAAACGCAAATCTTAAATATCAATGACATTTTTTGTAACTGTTGGGATTTGTAGAAAGCATCGTGATAACTCAACGGTATCCAGTGCCGTAACTACCCGTCGTGGAGCCCATAACGAATTTTATGTCGTACAAATAAACCGATTTCAATTTAACTCGAACTTTGTTGTGCCCCTGGCAACCACCCGTTCCTCCGATCACTAGTTACGGCACGCTAATGGTCGTCGCATCCTTCAAAAGTCATTTGTACATCTGCACACGGACAGTACTTATCACGAAAAAAAAAACGCACCCGAAATCGATGATCCGCATCGTATCGGTCGGGATAGGTAAAAATCGTGTGAAGTTAAGGACCGCGCACACAGCCGCGATGGCGGTAATGATATCCCTAGACCACTACAGCGGTAGCGGTAACAGCTTCGCCAGCAACACCACCGACTCGTTCGCATTGGCGGCGGTAGCGATTTGTCAGTATTATACAATTTATAATAAAATCAATAAATGGTAAATAAACAGTATTATATGTTCCGCTAAAAAAACAGGAATCGCGTATACCTGTAATTACAGTAACGAGCAATATTCGATAGCTCTGTGAAAAGTTCAGTAGTAGTACTAGTAACATAAAACTATCGTATTGTAGTATGCTACAGGCCATTGTGGTTTTCGACCGGTGTGCCGCGAACGCCCTTGAAGCGTATCCGCGATAAGTCTATAAATTGTTTTACAAGTACGTATTTACCTGTATTATTATCGAAATTCGGTGAAAACTGATCGAACTATAATCGTAGATACATGTAATCGATTGACTCATAATAATATTTAACCGTCTAATAGACGGTACACATATGTATAAAATATGCTTCGCGTATTATGTGGATTGTTAAAAAGATTGAAAACCATTGCTACGGACTGCAGCACTGTATTCGACACACTGCAAGTGTTGAATTTTGGATTTTTAAAGAAAACACGGCGGCAGTGATAATGGGTCTGGGGCATTGTCTGTGTACACCGCGTCGCGATATTTCTTACCGTTACGATCGGTACGATTTCCGAACGTGCACGTGCGACCAAACGTTTTGCGGACGACAAACGACTTGTCCAGAGCCGTGTCCGAGCACAAGCCTTACGGTCGTTTTACGGTTGAAAACACTTACCAAATATACGGACGTCTGGCGGCGGGGGCGGCGATCGAATACAGGTCCCACGGTCGGGCAAGTAGCCCGGTGCAATGCGATACGTTTCGGTACGGTTAGCGGCGGGTGCGGTGTCGTATTTGGCTCTTATTCCATGTGTACTTCGTGTGCGAACGCCGAACGACAACAATAGTAATAACAATGTAACAATATAATAATAATATGATTAATACAAACGTTCGCAATCCCGTTGGACCGCGACCTCATTCCGCGGACGGGCTTTCGACGACTGACCGATGTGTCGGGTCGGAAATCCGATCTCGCACTTTTACCCGTGAAATCCGGTTATCAGGTAACGCGCGTGTAAATTTAGACCGCGTTCCTGACGCGTTATTTACCTTTGTAATTATCATTGTTATCGTCGAGCACATTATTGCGCGTGCACATTTCAACATTACCTAGTAGAGGTGTGCCCGGTTGACGGGACGACCGCGGTCGCGCGTAACCCACTATGACCGCGCGTCTAGGGGAAGTCCCGACAGGCACGTAAATAGGTGGAAGTTTTTTTTTTTTTACTAAGGGGTGCGATTGACCTTCTTCGAAATCAATGGAACTTTAACGACGGGCAATAAGGTGTTGTGCACCGTACGTCTCATGATTATTACAATACGTTTTTTGGGGTGGAAACCGCTAAATTACGCGCGCCCGCGAAAATCTGCGTGATCTTTGGGTCGACGAACAAAAAAATAATGATCCGATCCCGTCGAACGTTACAACCGCACAAACATACCGTTGCGCACATGTATAAATATATGTATATTGTGCTGAGAATTATATCAGCTCCCCCCCCCCCCCACATTATCGGACGGGGCAAACCAACCCCCGGTCCGCACTCGACGTAACTGGGTTCCCGAGCGGTACGGGTTGGGTTCCCGGCGCTCTCTACGCGCACGCGCGTCCATGCAGGTGTGCACACGACCGACCATGTGAGCCCACAGGTGGGGGGCAAAGGGGCCATTGCCCCTACTTGGAATTCTTGTTTCAAAACTATTTTTAATTTAATACCATGCATATTAATTATAACATAATTTCATTGAGATCCATTTATGAAGTTTAGTAAAACTGATTATACTTCTAGATAATCTAAAATGTATAATCTTGAACGTATTTATTAGTCTACAATGTTTACACATGACTGCATATCACTTAGAACTATAAATTCTCCCGAGATTTCTATGGTATTTGATTTTGTTCTCGTCTATTTTTATATACACGTTGTTTTGGCACTTGGAGTTTTAATCTCGCCCCGGGTGGGATTTTATCCTGCGGGCGCGCTTGCGACCGACGATTACGATAATCGTTCGCGAAACCGGACGGTGCACAATGACGTTTGTTAACGAACACCGGCGCAACGTTCGATAAGCATTTTTAGGAATACGCCCATCGACACCGTATTTGTTAGTTTTACCGGTCGCCAAATATGTTCCGGCGTTGGAATGGTAAACGACGGTGGAAAAATCGCGGATCCGTAAGTCTGTTACGGACTTACATAGATGTAGGTTATCGTACAAGCGGTGCCGCAAATAGGATTCTTGGGGGATCCTGAGCGGAAAATCCAGCGATTTTTTTGTTTTCATTTTCTTTTTCTATTTTTCGTTTTCTTTTAGCAGCTCCGCTTAAATATTGCCTTAACGTTGACATCATTTTTTTAAAACCAGCAAGATTATTATTCACTAATAACTAAGGCTTGAAACTTTAGGCATTTGCATATTTATCTAGAAAATGCATTTTGAAATTCTAATTCGATACAAATTCGATTCATAGTTTGTACCTATATTTCAGATATAAAAATTGTTGTTGTATAATTTTGCATGTTTTGTTATTTTTTGCACCAATTTACATATTTTGGGTTTAAGAACATTTATATGCATATTTCATGGATTTAACAAAATTTTTCAAAAAAAATGTGTAGTTCAATAATAAAATATAAGATGTACATATGGCAACCAAAATTCTAAGTTTTATATCATTTGACAAAATAAATTAATTCATCAACGACTATTATTTGTAATGCTCCGGCTCACAAAGCATTTAACAATAATATTACAAATTCACCTCTGTATTAATATTTTGTAACATGAAATAAACAAATTGTATAACCATAGGTAATTTCTTAACAATAATTACCTATAAAATAATTATTATGTTTAACCATTAGGTTATCAGCTTATACACAATATTATTTCTGTTCGTTATAATACTGCATTAATTTGCATGTAAGTGACTTCATTGTACAGTGTACACTAGTCAGTAGTCAGTTTATTATTTTTAAAGCAATTATTTTCTAATTTTTTACTGCATATTATACCGTATATTTTGATGTTTTTTAACGCATATTTTAGTATTTTTTATCGTATAAAGTTCCGAGCCTTGTTAATAACTAATTAGGTATAATATCTTATAAAAAAACAATAGGACTATGAGAATATCGTCAAACACTCAGATAGTCGGACAAGCAATGATCGGGGCCGAGTCCAGCTCGTTACATGCCTATATAAATATGCCACGAATGGCGATTACAATAATTATTTCGGGAATCCCAATGGTATGTATAAAAATAACTCATTGCATAACACTATAATATGTTATCTATAATATTATATCTTATAGTATATCAATGTGCAATCCGGAGGGCCCGTTCTGATAAAATTGTAATTAATAAAAATAATAAAAATATACAATCGTATAATTATAAGAATAAATGCATTAAATAATTTTTATGTAATTTATCATAATGAAATTATTTAGAGGGAGGTGGGGTCCCGAAACTAACCATAAGAGGCTCCTTTACAGGGGCATTGCCCCTGCGGTTTTTTCGGCATTGCATATAAGTACCATTGTACGGGGACCACGTATCACACGATTAATGTTAGAATAACTCTTAAAATAAAAACCAGTAGTACGGTTGCGATGGCTAAAGGATTATGGGCGTTTTCCAAATGCGTGAATACAAAGCACACGATTGAATATAACATACGTAAAAAGTGGAAACTGCGAAATACAGAGTTCACAAGGCCAACCAAACGTAATAAATAATCCAGGATTGCGCGCACAGTAAGGTACAAATGATTGACATTTCAAGTATTAGATATTTTGCATTGACATGATTGAATGACGTCCGGGTCATGTATGTTAACCTTTTGGAAGCGTCACAATCTCTTGCATTGAAACGGGGTGTATAGGTTTAGGCAGTGCTTGATTTGGCAAAATTAAAGAAGGGGGACTCTGTTTGCTTAAAAGAAAATTGCGTCCCCAAAACTTGTTGAGCGTTATAATTATAACGTATTAATTGTAGGGGGACGCTAAAATTTCTAAAAATTAGAAGGGTTACTCCGTCCCCCTGCGTCCCCCTCAAGTCGAGCACTGAGTGTAGGTTACCAGACCAATATTCAGATGTGTTAACAGTCCTATCTTAGCACGCGCCCCCAGGCCAGTCTATTCGTCAAATTAAATTAATACTTTGTACTTAGAAATATTTCAATAAACAACAAGTTAACTTGGATTAAGTAATTATTTGGACTTTATCTAACACACTTCCTTCGCCTGAACTGTTGTATTGACAGCAAGAAACACGTCGTTCGGCCGAAATCTTCGTCGAATTTTCGTGTTCACCGCGGGATGAACGGAAAAAAGGAAAAAATTCACCACAAACATCTGGTTTCGGCCGTGGACGAACAACCGTAATCGTTCGCTCATCTATACGTCATATGTTGTCGCGCCACACAGGCGGTTTGACGTTTTCAGTTGGTGGTTCAAGCATAGTTAATACCACCCACCAAAAAGTCATATTAAGTACAAACATTTGCCTAATTTCTATTGAATTACCGATTTCATATTACGTGCGCGGAAACGCGATAACGTTATGCCCGAGACCTGAGTTAACGATCTCGTGCTCGGCTCGACACGTACATTTAAATATTGAAATCTGAGCGTTCGGAATGTTTTGATGAGTTGGGGTTTGTTGCAACCCCAACCTCTCCCCAGGATTGGTCTACGACCACGTCGGACCGCGTGTTTGCGAGACGGTCGTGTTGCCAATTTAACGGACGGATAATTATCCGTTGCACGTCCCGGGTATTACTTCTGTGCACCGTCGTCGTAGGGTATTCGGGTTACATTCGCGTTCGGTACTCCGAAAATCCTGACCCGCGATTCGAACCCGCCGACAACCCCGTCGACTGCACGGGCTCTACTTAACGACGCGTTACCTGATCCATTGATTTCACGCTGATAACGCGAGTGCTGTGCGTCCCCGGTCGGTCCGGTGATGGTTCTCGACCGGTTCCGCGTGCGCGCGCCCACATATCGTTTAACCAGTAGCGGGTGTAGGAAAAACGCCTGGTCCGCAAACGTTGCAAAGGACATCAAGGGCCGTTCAGAGGGGGGAGAGGCATCGGGACCATTTTGCCAAAGGCCTCATTGTAGCAATACTTTTTAGGGGGCCCCATAAAGTCTTGATGAATAATAATTAATAAGCCTAAATTACACTGAGCAATTTTACATGCTGCCTGTCGGCAATTAAAGTCGCGCGCGCGTGAGCGTGTAGCGACTTGCCCGATTACATTAAGTGATTAAATAATAAATAATATGAATAATATTCAATTCTTATATGTAAGTAATGTATATAATGCAGTACATGAATTTAAATAAGATTGATTGGTTAAGGTTTAAAAAAATACGTTTGCAAGAATTTTGTTATTCTCAGTGAATATTTTGTTTATCATATCTTATTATTATGGTCGAAGGGCCCCCAAATTAATTTGCTCCTGGCCCCAAGAAACTTTGGTACGGCCCCATCTAATAAAACAATTACTCGATGGGCTCGGATACCGTTTTTTATTTTTAATCGCATCATACAACAATCAACTCCCAATCAATTGGGTGCCCGTTAGTATAATATTCACAATCGAACATTTCGTTTAACGAATATAAATATAAAATAATAAAACAGTACAATTATTACAAGTCCAGAATCCTTTACGGGCAAGGGCCCAGTCGGCGAACGTTTATTTTCTTTCCGTTAAATCTGTCACTGATTTTCACATTTTTTTCCGAACCGCGTACGATGTTTGACAACACACAAACTTAATTTGGACGCACCACGTTCCGGGGTGAAAGGTAAAAAAGTCAGTAGTGGATAGTTACCAGTTTCAAATCGTCGACTGCGCACAATATTAATATATAGTTGAACCTTTTTACTGTGTCTATCGCGCATTCATGTGCGTAGAGATTTTTAAAGCCAAACATGTTAAATCATTAATATTTCATTACGCTCGTTTTCGTTTTGACCCTTACGCGCGGATAGTCGGTTTCGGTATTTGAATTAAAAGATAAAGGTCTTTATATTGAACGCGTTTATCATGTCTACAACTTCTTTTTTTTTTGTTTTTGGGAGGGGTTAAATGTTTAACATACTATTACTCATACAAACCTTTTCATGCTCAATTACACGTTTTAAACCTATAAATACGCATTTCAATTATAAAAAATATGTTGGAATTAATATCCTTTTAATCAGCTAAATTGTTAAATAGTCAAAAGGGGTTCGAAAGAATTTATTTAAAAAATAATAAAGTGTAATGTTTTCGGACCAAGAGAAATCCAGTACTACGCACTTTAAATATAAACTACAAATATATAATTAAAAAATAAGCTAAGTTATATCTACTATATATATATATATACTATATACTTTTTTTTAACTAAATAAAACGTGTATTATTTATCACAGTAAATAATTATAAGACAATAATTATAATAATGTAGGTCGCGGATCAAAAATCATGTAAAGAAAAAAATGTTAATCGAGTGGCTTTTAAAATATTAAAAGTACTCGAGACTTTCTACTGTAACTATCTATGTATATATTTATATGTATATGCATATTATTCATAATATATATTTTATATGCTTATACAATCAATACAATATACTATTCGAGTCTTGAACACCACTGTCCATGAGGTTTTTTTTTTTAATATTAAAGTTAAGACTTCAACAACAAAGGTTATTTGTCTGCACATAATACAAAATTAAATATTATAAAGGCAGGGATACACTATTTAAAGTTATTGACATTTTTTTTCTTTAATTTATATTATTGGGGATTTTGTATGTTGTTTCAGTGTTTTCTTTGTTGAGTGATTGCTTGAGAGAGGTAACTCAACCTTCTTTGCGCTAAATTTCAAATATATCCTCATTTATTACATAGTAAATAATTTTAGTTTCACTTACCTTCAATGGAACGATTAACTTATGATTATCCACAGTACTAATAACGTCAAACGAATTTAAGCTTTGTAATCAGTTAACTGTTTATTTTTTTCTTTAACACTCATTACATCACATATATTTATTGTACTTTCCAGTACATGTATAAAAACAATTATCCTCCACTTTTTGGTTTAAAAGTGATTACAATTTTTTATAAACATTTTTATACTTTCATATTTTCCATTTTTATGTGAAAAAAAAATGCTGTACTAAGTATAACAATACTAACGAAGGAATACCCAACAATTTTACGTTAGAGAATCGGATTGTTAAGTGTTGAGATTACTATCTCGAACAATAACAATAATAACAGCAGAGCATATGTTTCATACAAGGATTTTAAAAAAAAATAACTAGTTTAGAAACATTTTGATTTAGCAATAACGTCTTAAATCTTAATAATATTAAAAATATCTTATAATATATATCGCGCTTCAAGTGTGGTCAACATTTACCGAACGCTAGTTATAAATGTCCACAATCACCGGTGTATGACCGAATAAAGACTATTTTGGCAACATTCACTGCGATTGTTGGTGTACGTTGACACACACCGGTGACTTTCAACATTCACCGACTACGGTCATGCACATTAACATAAATATTCACGATATACAACAGCAACAACAAAAATCATTGTACTTGGTCTTCATACTTAAATGATTGATTACACTTATTACCTTATTTTTAACTAAAAGGTAGGCGAATTAAGATTAGGTTGATTCTAGACCGTTTTGGTATCAGCCAGTATTGGTGGAATCGGGGTTTTCTTTTATACCAAAACCAATATTTGAACTGAGATCGAGAAAAAGAATTAACCACCAGCACGAAATAATATCAAAAACGTATCTAAACAATTTCGATTTCCGGACCTCAATCACGCGCTCGTCCCGCTGCCGCTACACATTGTACAATGTACAGTGGTCGCGAGTATCTCCCTCTCTCGTATTCTTTGCCCACTGCTCCGAACCTCCATATTTACACGACAATTGTGTACGGCGAACGAATAAAAAAATAACAGTATAAAAAAAAAAAAAAAACGCAAAAGAAAGATGAAGTATAATAATAATAATGCGATGACGTCGTAAAGCTAACAAAACATGTTCTACGTAGTGGAAAGTCGATTTTTGCAGGTTTCAAGTGCATTAGCCGACCCGTCCGAGGGAAGCGAACGAAATATCGAGCATTGTACAATGTATGCACGCCGGTCGCGTTTCCCCCTTCCGGTGGTTTAACCAACCGACGGATTATTGTGCACAAATCAGTTCCGGTCCCTCCGGGCTCGTGTTCGCTGTTGCCAAAATAAATTGATAACCGTCAGGACTGCAGCGACGGCGCGGTGGAGAGGGCCGTCGCAACGGGCCGAGGACAATATAGATTGTCCTGAAGTAACGATTCGGCTAATCAGACGAACATTTCATACACGTTTATTGCGTTCGGTTAGTACGGTACGTTCAATTTTCTCATATCCATCTCTCCCTTTCCTTTACCACTACTTTTCATTCGCACGTGATATCGTCCATGGTCCCCTGCGGCTCTACCAATTTACTGCTATTTGAATTTTTCTTATCGTTCAACACAAACACCGTAATGACTTTCAGTACTCGTTGTTTTTTCTCGACGATATAGTCAGTAGTAATCAAGTATTGCGCCCGGGGCTAAACTTCAAAATGCACCCTTATGTACTATTAATTTAAAAATATTATAATTGTTAGATATTATTTTCAACAATTGCTTCAATTGTTATAAAGCACGTTGGAGTTTTTGTGAACAAAATATACAACATTGACCTTTGTAATTTTTAACATAAAATGCAAATATTTCGTTTTCGCGCTCTTCCGAGGATTGCACCAAAGGGCTTATGCACCACTCACCTAACCCCTTGTTACAACCTTTAATATAGTACACACCGCGAACAAAAAGTGGTGACGGAATTTATGTCCAAGTAGATCCAACAGACGTCTAATCTCATGATTGACAGTGAGTATGTTTATTCGTCAGACGGTTATCGAAAAGAAGCCATCGTATCAAGACTCCAATGATTTAACATATACTACAGTTTTTTTAATGACGGGTTTTCCGTTATAAACGCAATTGAATTTTGTATAAATATATGGCTTAAGCTGTAGTTGTTTCGGTGTCTTTTGTTTCACAAGCAGACCCTATCGAAATTAATTTCAAGTGCTTCTAAAATATACTAATTTTTCATGATCTACTTGTTCGTTGAAATCAGCAAGACTTAAATTTTAGCTGTAACGCAAGTAAATAGTTACTGGTGTTAAATTTAAACGTTTTCAAATTCTTTTAATTTCAAAAAAACAATCTTCAAATTATTATTAAGTATGAATTAATAGGCTGTTCAATTGTTTCAAATTAATCGATTTATTTTTTTTCCCGTCAATTATTTTACAGTTTTTATAAAATTCGATTAATTGCCAAATAATCGAAATAATCGAATTTCTGATTAATCAATATATATATATATATATAATATTAGATTAGGTACCTGATTACATACTTACATTTTAAATCTGTGCTAAATGCTAATATGATGTTCTGGGTTGAATGATTCGAATGTAACCGTCATAATTGACGATAATTAACACTAGTTATATTTTTAAAAGAATCGAAACAGAATCAAATTTTTCTCGCATTAGTATAATACCAAACTTGAAACTAATTTTTTATTTTTTAAGAACCGAAAATAAACCGAAACCTAAATTTTTGTTATTTTAATTACCGAAACCGAAATTTTAGTTATTTTAGAATCGGCATCAAAACCGAAATCGATTTTTTTTTCTAGGAACCGTACAATTCATCAAAGTTTCGGTCCCTGATTCAGATATTAAAAAATTCGATTATTGATTAATTAATCGTTAAAAATCGATTTTCGGTTTGAATATTAATATTCAATTAATCAAAATAATCGATTAAAACGTGAAATTAATAATCGAGTGGTAAAAAAAATAATCGAACAGCCCTATGAATTATACATGATACTTGCACGTGGTTAATGGTATTAAATTATATTCGTATAGCATTATGGGGTTTTTCAACATTGCTAATTGAACATTGGATATGATATGTGACCACTAACATTCATTATTACTATCTGCTGATTTTGCAATGGTACCATATTTTCTTTTAGGTTTGAACATATAATGTTAAACAAAACAATAGTGAAAGGACGAAAATCATTAACTAAAACGAAAATAAATTAATCGTACGGCATCCATCCACTCCACAGTCATATCTTTCTTTTCGTACAACGCAGTACACGCACTCATAATTAATGTAACATTTTATAATCGTGTTAAGGCGACGACGTTCGTTTTATGCCGTTTCCGTCTAATAACTGTTTTCTCACGCCCATTTTACCATCTCATTAAATACGCGTTTACGTATTACGAGGTACGGTCGAAGACGGTCATTCGATCGGACCACGCGATTCACCGATTCATTCACCGATCGGACCACGGATGTACATTATAAATTTGCGCAAATTTTCCTTTTTCGCTCACGCGTCATTACCGAACGTTGCGTAATGTATTTCTATGTTTTGTACCTAATTTTCTCTCTCAACATATCTGTTTCCAACAAAAAATATACAATCGTATGTCTATATGTTTTAAGTATCGTAACTTCGGTCGATGTTTGCTAACCCTGCGCGAGAGAGCGTCGAACGTTGTGACAAATCATGCGAACACGTTGTCGACGCGCGTCGACGAAAACGCATGCGAACGTAGCTGAAAAAGGAGTTGACGCGCGCGAGACGTGCGCACCGCAAGGATTCCACCCGGTAGCGCCCGATGTGCAGGACGTGTTATTTCTACCGCGTATGACGCGCACGGAACTCTGGGTCTCGGCAGGAACCGGAAAACACGAGCGGGAGACACTCTCGAAATTTATGCGATCATATTATTCGGTTGTTATCATCATCATTATTATTATTATCATCATCATCATTATTATTATTATGTTGTTGCGCGATTAAACGTCTTCCGGTGCGCACTACGGCACACCGTCCAACACGTTATGCGCGCGCGTAATTTTTCGTTAATTTCCTGCGAGACGACCCCGTGATGTGCACACCTGCCCGTCCGAACTAACATACACGTTACGCGTTCGAAAACAATCGTAACGAAGACGTCCGTCGTCGGCGGTGCGGTAATCGGTTTTTTCTTCTCTCCCCCCATACCCACCTCCACACACGACCCCATCGGTTCGAACGCAAATATCATCATTAATAAACAACGTTATTTATAGTCATAGTTATGCGTAGGCAGGATATCCCGCTACATGCCGCCCTTGTCGTACGACACAGCGACTCTCACGTCGTACATTACAACACGTCGTATTCACGCGTAGTGCTCGCAGGGTTTACAGTGGCGAAAAATAGCAGGGGGTGGCTCTGATCCATATATCATTCTCATCGATTTATATAATCCTATACAATTAATAGATAATTATAAAAAGGTAAGTACACGATGAGGCGTTGATAGTGAACAGTTTCCCTCACAAACTTGTGCTGTAAAAATGTATAAACTTGAAAATTACTTACCTACTCATTGTTTTAAATAAAACATTGTAAATATCTTTTAATGAAACAAATTTTTTTTAAAAAAAAGTATGTATAAGTGTATATTATTATGTAATTTATAATTTACGTTTAATATTAGTTTTGTTAATTTAGTTATGTTTTTAGAACACTATTAACACCTAGTGACATAAACTATGATTATTTTTAACGTTGAGCATTTCAGTAAACTTTTGGGAAAAATGTTAAAGAGGACGCTTTGTAAGCGCTGTGAGAGGCAGGGGGACCTAGTCCCCTTGCGTCCCATCCCCAATTTATGCCCTGAGCGCCCGTACAAACACAGCGGTTCGCGGATTTCACGGATTGGCGTCCACGTACAATAAATCGCGTCTCCAGGAGAGCAGAGTCTTATAATTACACCGTTACTGTTGTTGTTGACCAGACAACTTCGGGGTACGTGAGCGCACCACTGACGTCTAAAGTTCGTAAGAAAATCATTGCGGTGGTGGCAGCTACGAGACGATATTTTAGCGGACATCGCGTTTCCTCGAATGAAGTTTGAAAATATATATTTTTATTTTTTATAAATCTATATAAAAATAAAATCTTTAGTCGTTTATTTTCACGTGAAATGTGTACTGATATGAAATCAGAGAAGTCGTTGTCGACGATTTACGTTGTCCACAAACAAAAAAAGACACAACACTGCGAACTCCGTAAAAGGGAATGGAAAAATTCCACGTAGTTCGTGTAATCAGCACGGCAATTAAAAATTAGACGTATTGACGAAATCGCGTACTCCACAACGGCGTTGCTGAGTTCATGAAATCAGCAACTGAAAAAAACCTGTCGGGCAGATGAAAAATATAAGGTTTCAAAAAATGACCGTGCCAATACTTTTACAAATCTTTCAGACAATATTCCTTCGATCAACTTGAAACCTTAAAAACCCTTCCCCTGCATAGCATACTGTTCGACCTGTGCAATTTTCGATTCAATCGGTTCAAAGGTTGAGGCTGTAGAGCCGACGGAAAAAAATATCACAAAGGTTGAATGCGAGTAGAACGGTTCGTGTAAACATACACCGTTATCGTGCACTTCCCTTTTTGCTTAGCTTTACGCCGTGACCGTAAAAAATAAAGCAATATATTTATATAATATAACGAAGACGACGAAAAAATTGAAAACAGTTACTAGGATTTTTTTTTTTTTATGGCAGTCTTATATCGAGATTTCACATCCAATCTTGTCACCGGTACATTATTATTTTCGTACAAAACGTACTTTCTACAGCAGACGCGGGCCGGGATGAGGGTTGAGAGATTGAAGGTTGGCGCGGCCGGTGAAAAGGAAGTGACAATACGCACGATGTCGTGGTAGAGAGGGGGTGAAAAGGACGAAGGATGAAGAATGAAAAACGTTTATTTTTTTTATTATTATTTTCATTTATTTTCATATAAGTGTCGGACAACGCGTCGTCGCATTATATATAAAGTACAATATAATATAATACACATATATATGTATAGAAACGCATATTGGATTTGAAAAATCTGTCCTGCCTTGCGCGTCGACCCGAGTGGGGTCCGTCGGAAATTGCAAAAATCTTGTACACGCACACACGAAATATAGTATGAATATAAAAAGGGCCAACACCGGGCAGGCAGACGGACGTTGTCGTCGGTCGCAGGAAAAAAGGATTTTCTCGAGGACCGTTTCTTCGGACGCGCGGCGGTAATTGTAATGTGCCAGAATCAATTTCGGGACGACGCGCGCACGTGCACGCACCATCGCCTCACTTAATACAACCGTGTCTCAACAAAAGGGTCACTCGCCATTGCTCACATGCACTCGTTATACACGTACACACTTATACATAATAATATAAACGTCTTTTCCGTGGAGTTTCGATTTTTTCGCACACCACCATCCTTCTTCCCTTCCAGGGGACCCCTTCGCAACCTTCTCGTTCCAGCCCTCGAACGCCTCTGACACTGGGAAATTGGACGACACTCCGGCCGAGGAGAATTTTGCCCGTAGCTCGTCGCCGTGTCCCTGTTATTATTATTATTATTATTGGTATTGACGCACGCTACCTATTTAATATTATAATAACATTGCAGAATGGACCACGAAAAATGTAATCCGTGACGGCCTTCTTGTACGTAACGTTGGACACAAATATTCATAACTATCACGTGTATAGCTATTATAGCATTATTATAACTTTCCTTTGCGGTTGATAACTAAAACAATCACAGCTCTTCCGTTCAGCTTCGACGAATTATAATAATTCGTTATTCATGTAAGCTATATTCACGTATTTATTTATCTTAACCTTCTAAATATCTAAGGAAAGGAATGAATTACATCTACAGTATAAGATTGAAATTGTTTTATTGACAAGTACACAATTAAAATTGTAAAAAAAATATTTTTTATACACATATCCGCTATAATATCAATGTAACACATATCATTTTAAATGTGTTTTATTTCAATAGTACAGCAGTTTCCGGTCAAATGCCTGCCGTACGCTTAATGAAAAGGACTATTCTGCGCGTAAGAGAACGCGAAAATGCAGCACCAGCAATACCGCAATCACTTGCTGTATTTATAGTAAAATATTTGTAAAATCTTTATTTTTTGAGGTAAAGTTTTTCGATTTCTGTTCAATAATTGATTTTGATATAAATAAAAAAAAAAAAAAAACCCAAACCGCAGTAGAAATCGATTGGTAACAAATATTGGTTACTAGATTAACAAAAGTTGTGTACAAATACAGTCATAGCATGACATGACAATGCATATCTCTATAACCTTGCACACAGAAAAATATAATAATATATTACAACATTTGTGTACTGACTGCAAAGGATATTTACTGGGTTCTAAATACTGCTTAGCAAACAGACGATCCCGAATTGTTTTCGAAATAAACAAAAGTGCCATCCAATCGATCTTACGGTATTGAAAAATTATTGTAGTGTTAAAAATAAAGTGATTCTATCAGGTTCGAAATGGCGGAAAATAAAACGACCGTACAATACGATTCCGCGGCGGACTGGTACATGGACTTCACGGTTTTAGAAAGCAGCAGGACGGTGAGCGAGACGACCTCGTTCGCAGACCATCAGTTCATGCCTTCTATTATGTTCCAACGAAGGTATTGGGATCGGTTGCGATGGAGTGGCTCGGCGATACGAGCATGGTCGGGATGGACTGGAATAGCAGGGATCTCGGTGGGGCTTTTGACATTGGTGTACCTAGGATACACATACTTAAGTGGACCTGCGAAAGGTAAGATACGCGTGTGAGTGGTTGTCGCAACGACGAAACACTTTGTGCGCTAATACGGTGTATGAGTTGTGTATACGAGTGAAACACTCCGGATGCCGCGATCACCGTTTTTCCGAAAGTCTTTGCAAACCTAACCGTCCGTGTAGGCTCGTCGAAAGTATTATGATATATTAATAATTATTAAAACATATCGTCAATCGTCATTGATGAATATGGTACCTACTTTATATATTTTTTTTATAAGTAAATAGCTCTTTTTCTTGTTAATTATATGTATATACTTATATTTTTCAAATGGTTACAGATTTAAATTAATATCAATAATGTAACTATTTAAAATATGTCGCTATTATGAAAAAAATAACTTACTTATGAACAGTGTTGTGCTTAGATAATTTTTTTGTATCTAGATATAGATAAGATATACGAACTCAAAATATATCTAGATAGAGATAGATAATGATAAATTAAAATATATCTAGATATAGATACAGATAAAATCAATTTTATCTAGATGAAAATGAAACGATTTTTTATAAATGTTATTCTTAAATTTTATTTTTTATAATAGGTTTGTAGAAAATATTAATAAAATTATGAGTTATGACTATATAAAATTTTAGTTTAAATTACTAATAACTATTTGTAAAATTTGATAAATAATTAAAATGATCATTCCAACAACAATGTGTCAATGTCAATACTTACTCCATTTTCTGAAAAGGAAAACTAGTTGTGGATATAGATGCCTGGCAGAATACATTGTATAAGCTATAAAGGTATATAATTATTATTTATTAAACTATTATGTTGAATTATACATATGCATTTATTTATAATACATATCAAATAGATTTCAAACTAAAAAGAAAAAAAAAGAATACTATACATACATTTGTTAACATTTGAAAATAAAATAATCATAAGTAAAAACAATTTTGATATTTAATATAATAACATAAATATTTACCTTTAGTCTGTTTAAAATAAAATAATATATCTAAAATACATTAATAATTATAAAGAAAAAAAATTACCAGTTTAAAATACAATTTTTTATTTTTTATGAACCTTTTGCAAGATTCTACAACACAATAATTTTTCAAATGTTTTATTACCAAGGCGATCACGCCTTGAAGTTAAAACTTGTACTGCACCACTAAACAGTCTCTCAACAGGTACAGATGAAGGAAGAGTTGTGTTGTACTTAATAAATACTTTTTTAATTAATGAATAATTATTCAACATATCTAATTCTTTTTTTTTTAATTCAAAAATTGTATTACCTGTATTTGTACATTTGATTCAATTTCTTGACGGTTATGAATGAAATCATTAGTCAATTATGATGGTATGATACTTTTTCCATAGACAATGAATAATAATAAATGAAATATTTATAACTTGCAGTGGTTAATTAATAAAGGTTGTTGTCGAATGTGGAGTGGAACTGGTGGTTTATTCTTATTATTAATTATTGGTATTTTTAAACTATTATAACACCGATTAATACCAATATTCCCAGTACTATCGTCTATCAGGTTATTCTTACTTAGATCTTCGACTTGAATTATTTAACATTATTATATAAAGCTTATCTATTGTCGACGATTAACGATACAATTAATATTATTAATTTCTTAAAAGTGGTGCACATTAGCGACAAATGACAATAATAATACTAGGTACCTAAATATATACGTATAATTCAAAAATTCATTATATAATATATTATACAATTTTAAAAATAATATCAGAAAATATGATGTTCGTATATTTTTCAGACTACTTTTCGTGAACAATCTAGATAAATTAATACAGATGACGAAGTTTTCTATCTTAGATCACAGGTAGATACCAATTGTATAATTTATCTAGATAAGATAAAAGATACGATTGTTTTATCTAGATAAGGTATCTAGATAAATTTATCTAACTAAATTTAGCTATTGCACAACACTGCTTATAAGGGACTGAAAAACATATTCTGTAATTTAAAATTTTCTATAGATTTAAGAAACAACTAACTAAATTCTTGAACCTCCATTGGTCCCTGCCTTGGTGACTGATAAGACCCGCGCCTGTTCGACACTGCACCGCATCGTAGAACTCGCTAAACTCGTAACGTAACTTGTAACATCCGTTCGAAATCGTACTACAAGAAAACGAGCAACTTTTGCAATATTAGTTTTTTTTAAAAAAACGTTAACTGTCCGCGGCCCGAACAAACAAGACGTTTAATTGACGTTTAATCGCGGTGATTTCGATAATCCGATGTACACGACATTGTTTTCACGACGGGTTCGCGTTTCTCAGGTGCTCCGATGCCGAACCGGGAGTATTGCGACGTGCTTGAACAACACAAATGCGAAAACGGCGGTCGGCTGGTCGAGAACGCCGGGAATTTCGTGTGCCAATGCGTACCGCGGTACTACGGCGACCGTTGTTCCCACAGTAAGACGAACAAATAAAAAAATGAAAAAATTATACGTTCTATTTTTCCGTTCGATCGGCGAACCGTGTGGCCGTCACGTGACGTTCGATGTTTATACAGGGTACAGGGACATTGCTTGGACGGCGATCCTTCCGGTGGACAACGGTGTGGAAGCAGATATGCGCAGAGGAGAACCCGATCTGTGGTGGTCGTTTTTGCCTTTTACCGCGGGACTCCGGCGGAGAGCCACCATATCATGTGAGTCCGATAGGCGTGCATGCAGAGGCGACCCCGCAGTTCAAGTCGTCTAAGATTGACGGGCTCGTATTTTAACCGATATCGGCCAAATCAGATGTATTTTATTCTAAAATATTCGGTAAAAATCGACGTTATCGGGAAAAATAAAACTAAATCTTTCGTGCGGAAACTTCTTACGACCATACAGCAGCTGACTGCAAGAGTACGAATCGTAAATAATCTGAAAAAAAAACGTACGGAACTCATAGGAGAACTTAGATCGTTGCAATCAATGAAATGTATCACGATATCGAATAAGAAATTAAAACGTTATGTTTTTTTTTTTTTTTTAATATTATTTACTCATCATAATTTATCAAACGTACCGACACGTTTCGTTTAAGGTACGGCCCGAAAGTACAGTAGGCACCCCCTTGAAATACAGGTCCGCGCACGCCTACTCGCTGTGATTAGTATAAACCGTGGTCGCGGTCCCGTTCGGTTTTTACCCATTTTTTTCCCCTCAGTCTATCAGAACCACATGAAACGGATCGCGGACGGGTTCACGACGGTGCCGGACGACGAAATGGGCCGGAAAAATCCGGATCCGATAACGAGCACGAGGATGTTGCACGCCAGCCGGCCGTTGAACTGCCAAGCACGGTCGATGTGTGCTGACGGTAATATTACACGTGCGAGTTTCTTTTGGTGCCCCATCGTGTACGCCAGTAACTGTTTGCATAGTTTTGCACAAAACTGTCACTACTGCATTGCGATCGTCGTTTTTTTTTTTTTTTTTCACTGCCGTAGCTCTGTGCTTGGTATTTGTTCGACAGTATATTTTAAATTTTAATTTTAAAATGTCGCTTGAAAAGGAAAAACTTTTACGTCTTGCTGGTAAAATAGTTTTAAAAATATTAATCGAAGGAATTAGATTAAATGTAGATAAAAAGTCTTAAAAAAAGAAAAGACACGTCTGGGTATAAACAGTGGATTGCTGTTAGAATGCACCTAGGAACATTCGATACACTTTTAAAAGAACTTGTATTGGATTTTTGCCTTTTTCAGCACGGCACAAACAGTACAGATAACCGTAAAAACGGAACTGGCGCTACTGAAAGTTGCTATTATCCGATTTAACTTTTCCGTGCATACAACTATTTCACTTGCGCGCCAGTATTTGCACGTGAAAGTTTATTTATAGTGATGCGTCACTGGTGCCACTAAAAACACGCACGTGTACACTTAGCTTAACGACAGCTGATAATAATCCAGGACCATAATCATCCAGGTTTGCCGTCCACGGACTTGTTGTACGAGCGGGTGTTCCGGAGGGAACGCGGTGGCTTCGTGCAGGATTCGAGACGTCGGAACGTGTTGTGGCACGCGTTCTATCAGTTCTTCATCCTGCAGTTCTTCCACACCGATTCCAACCCGACGGTTCGCGCGCAACGCGTCCTAAATTAATATAGCTCTTTGCGCACGCGACGCGATTGAAACGAGCGATATGTGATGCACGCGCAATTTTTGCGATTCGAAGTCCACCGATATGACACGATATTCTGCCTTCGCCAGAGGCACGAAATGCAAAGGGGCGCAAAATTGTGCCAAAGTCGTATTTTTATCGTACAGTCGAAATTTTTCTATTATACTTTTTGTAATACGTAGATATTGTTTATTTCTACACGTTACGTGAGAATTTAATGATGAAATTATGAAAATAGCGCAAAGAATTATTAATGAATTTACCAGTCATAAAACGAGAAAAGAAAATTTTCAAAGTTTAAAATGAACACTGTAATAATAAATTATTAACATAAATAACATAAATCGTCTACTTAAAAAAAAAATAGTAAAATTAAAGGCTAAAAAAAATATCATAACATCAAATTTTAATTGGTCAAATAGCGTTTTTTTCTAAGTTCGCCAGGGGCGCTAGAGAGTCTTCCTACGCCACTGTTCGTGCGATACGATGACCAGTCATCAGTGGACCTCCCCCCTCCCACCACCATTCACTTCTTCGGGATATCGCGTCACGGAGGGCCTTACCTAAATCCGATGATCGGCGACGCGAAAACCTAACCGACTTCGCTACGCGTTCGACAGGTGACCGGTTCTCAGGTGTACGGGATCGGCAGGCACGCCCAGAGGAAACTGCGGTCGCTGGCAGGCGGGAAGCTGAAAACGGAGCGCGTGAACGGCGAAGAGTACCCGCCGCAGCTGTCGTTCGGCGAGAAGATCGTCGACGCGGTGCTGAGCCGGAAACGATCTCACTGGGTAAGCACAATTTTGGTGTAAGGGTAAGCACTAATTGGTTCGCGGCCGTCGTTACACGCGCGGGACGCAGTTCAACAGGCTGCTGGTGGCCGCGGACAACGCGACGTACGAGGACGCGTTTTGGCCCGCGGTGCAGCGCGTGTACGGCGACGCGCGGAAACCGCGATGGGCCACCGGTCACCCGGTGTCCGGCTCGGACCCGCTGCTGTTCGCGATGGCCACGCTCTGGGTGCGGCAGCACAACCGCGTGTGCGACGTGCTGGCCGGCCGGCGGCCGGCGTGGACGGACCGCCGGGTGTACGGCGTCGCGAAGAACATCGTCCAGGCGCAGATGATGCGGATAATGATGAACGACGTGCTGGACGCGGGCGATTTGAGATACGAGCCGAAAACGTTCGGCGACCGGTTCGACGGCGTCCGCGGTTTCGGCACCCCGCTCGAACTGCTGCTGACCGTGGGCCTGCGCACCGGTGTACCCGATTACTTGCGTCACGTCAAAGCTACCGACAACAGGTCAGTCGTGGTACCGCTCGAATCAGATGATTCTCAGGAGCACTCGCTTCTGGAGTTTAGTCGGGGTTCGGTGGTGGAATGTGACTTCGTCGCATATTGGTAAATGGTTGGTGGTATACTGGAATGCAGCACTACAATTTGTATGAACCTAAACATTTATGGTGCGCGGAGAACGCAAACACTGAATCGATTGGTGGGGTGAGATGAGTCAATAATGAATTGTTCGCTTTCTATATCCTTTATGGTTCGCCATACACGTTCCGAAGCGCTCGCGGGTTAGTTAAAATTTGGTTGATCGACGTTACGATTTTTGTCCCGTCGGATCGTCCGTGTAGTTCGCATAGAGCGTGTGAAAATAATACGTCTAGATGCGTGATCGGGAGATCAGTTAGCGAAACAACAACCGCGAATGTAAAAATAGCGAATTAATAATGGTGAAATTATACGATTAAGCATTTAGTGATAATAATTTTGAAAAAACAATTGGGTATTTAGTGAAAATTTATATGCTATACCATTTACATATGTACTTATTATCATTAGTATTACTATACGTAATTGACGAATGAAGTCTTTTAGCACAGTCCTTGTACTTTTTTTATCTCTGGTTGTTCTCCAGCATTATACTGTTCTCGTTTTAAATCTTATAAATTTCGAATTTTCCTTATTACATCAATACGTTTCCATACAGTCGGGTGGCTTCCTGCTAAAGAATATTTATTATATTATTGAAAATACTAATTATTAAATTATAGTTTTACAGTTTTATAAATTTTGAAAAATAGAAATTATAGAAAACTGCAGTTTCGCTATTATGCATGATCGGTTATTTTGCAATTCGCGATTTTTATATTCGCAGTTAATTGTTTCGTTATTTTGGCCTAGAACCGTCTCTATAACACGTGTCGCCGTCGATAGAACAATAAACCTTAGACGTGGAGTACTTACTTTGAGGACGTTCCGAAACGTATCACGTGATACCGTTCGATTTCGCGTTACGCAGACAGGTGCAGAAGAACGGCCTGAGCGATACGATTCAACGCATGGCCGACCTGAGCATGGGCGAGGTGACCAGCAACAACGACGGTACCCCCACGGAGACGCTGACGAAGTTCCTGTTGGAGCTGTCCAGGGAGAACGCGGTGCAGAGTTTTAACAACTACCGGAGGCACCTGGGACTGACCGCTTACGGGAGTTTCTACCAGTTGACCGGGAACCGGGACACCGCTAAGGCGTTGAAACTGTTGTACGGCTCGGTGGAAAACGTCGAACTAATGGCGGGAATGTTGGCGGAGAGGAAAGATGACGTTTATAGCGTTCCCACGTTCACGGTCGTGACCAAAAGTTTTATAATCAATTCCATTTTAACCAATCCTTTGAACAGCGAAACGTCGTGGAAGCCAGAGACGTTTGGCGGAGACGTCGGCTTTTACCTGGTCGAGTCTGCCAACATTAAAAATTTCGTGTGCAACAACCTGGTCGATAAATGCTGCGAATCATCAGTCGATGTTTTTATCAAATAAGCCGCACACGTTTACGAGTGTTCTTCGAAATTACTTGCAGATTCAGTTTACGGGAATAATAAACTGCATAAAAAATCTTACATTTTAAAATTGTATCAAAACTATTGTTATGAACATTTATGTTTACTTTCAACATTTAATTATATTACACTTTTACAGACATTTTCTTATTTAAGGTATAATATCTTGTCTATAAGTTGTATTCACATTTATTATTATTTGTGGTGCGAGTGCGTGAAATGGTGCTTAACAAAGCTTATACAAGTAAACGGCGACTTTTTTTTTGATATTATTATTATTATTACATTGATTTTATACTGTTAGATATTAGAGCTTAAAAGATGAAAAATTAGTAAATTGGTGTGGCATTCCTTTAATCTGACACTAAACATAGCCGTGTCGAACCTAACTGATCTGTGTCAAAAGATTAAACGATCGCGGTGGAAACCATTTGCGCCCATCATACCTTTTTTATTACCCATTTGCTTCTGAAATATTTTTAACAAAAATGTGTTGAACCGCGCAACGTTGCCAAATTGTATTTTGGAATGCAAGCAATATAAGCAATTATAAAGTTAAAACTGTTGTACATAATAATGGGCATAATCGAGTGAATATAATCGAGTTACTCGATGATTGATAATAATCGAAATATGTTGCCCGGCCGCCAAATTGTACATATTATTTACCAGTTTTAATTATTTTTAATTTTTGCGTTACTCTTATCGATATTATCAAATATCGTACCATTTTATCTTGATTGCAACTTCATGACGACTCTCATTTCTCTCTGAGTATGCGTACTGCAACTTTACTCAAACTACAAATTTTTAACTAGAGTATTATACGTGAGTTGCAAGTGTATAAAAATGAATTTTAATATAATAAATATTACTAAAAATCGTGATTGTTTAATTTTTCGTAACTTTAAATTCCACTTTAGTTGACATTTTGTTTCAATAAATATAAGTTGGTGTTGTGTTAAAAAAAATTGTAGTGTGCATGTAAAAATGAATTGTTTAAAATCAACACTAATCGATATTTTAGACAGTTTTGACTACAAAAAATAAAACTTAGTGTGAAGTTATAAGTTTAATGTAAGTGTTAATTAAGTGTTGTTCAACTTAGAAATACTGGATTTAATGTTGGTTACTGTCATATTGATTAATTTTTTGAAACCCAAAATATTGAAAAAATTATAAAATTTAAACTACATTATTTTGACAATTATTATTTAAGTACTATAATTTATATAATTATATATTATATATTTATTATAATTATACTAATCTACTTAATTTAAGTATTTATCAAAATAAAAATAATCTATATTATAAATCACAATGTCAACATTGTATGCGAAATGGGCGCATATGGGCTATAAATCGGCAGGTTGTACCTTATCTTTCGGGCGCATTTGTCCACATCTCTCGGGGCGCAAATGTAATACTCTGGGGCGCAAATAGACTACAGTTATCGATCGAATTGGAACATGGTTTTGCTGTATTCTCAATAATAAATCATAAGACAAATTTAAATAAAAACCTTAATTAATAATGTTATTTGATCAAATTGTTTTGTAAATAAGCACATAATACATAAACTTAGTCATTAAATTTCTTATTGAAAAGGAATTATCGTTGTAATATGTAAAAAAAGAATTTTATCTTAATCCATTTTATATAATGAATGAAATATTAGAAATTTCAGTATGATTAGCGAGTAATTATTATGTGAATTTAAATTTCAATTACAATTAAAAAAAGGGTATTGACAAAGATTCAAATTTATAATTTTGATACATCAAAAGTTAATAATACAAAAGGGCAAAAAATTCAAGTATTTTCAGTTTCAAGTGATTATATGTATTTTTATTGTCATATAAAAAGTGTTTTTAAGAAAAAAGTTTTTTGATCAACGCTTTTTCGTTCCGATTGAAATAACACGTGTCGCTGTTTACACCGTCCGTCCGTCAGTGGACTTGTAACGTTTGTTACATAATTACTAGTCTACACATATAATCTGTATATTGCTGCTGAGTTGACACTACGTTCCAACTAGGGCATATATCAAATATCACTATTGTAAGTCCTACGGCTAATGCCGAATACGTAAGGCACGGTAGTTCGTCCACGACGTCCACCTGGTGTATTAAACTCCGTACTGTTACGACGTAGAGATCCTCGTTATTTTTTATATTAAATCTTAATAATTATCCTAACCAATCTGTATTTGTTAGTAATATTTAGATCCTTTTACGCTTACGGTAGAATACATTCAAAAGGACTAGTTTAAACCGTTCCTGAACACCCTATGTTCAACCGGTTACCCCCGACCATATTACAGGACACTCGATGATCAGTTTTTCTGTGACTCACGAACGATAACCAGTGTTCTGGTAAGTGGGGGTGGTGAGTAAGGTTTTTGACGCTCGTAAAATCGGTACAGAATTTTTTTATGAGTTAACACTGTTGGCTCCGTTACAAGGCTGTCGGTCGCTAATGGTGGTGGCCTTCGGCCTCCGGAAGCGTTTGCGGACGTGGTCACGATTTCGCGGGGAACGGAATCACGGATCTAAACGCGGCGGCGAAAATCCCTTCGGGGCGCTTGTGCCTGCGGGCCGACCGGCACTTGCAGCGGGGTCGTCGAATCGGCCAATCGGAAGACGACGACGACGGGTGATTTAGCAGTCGACACGGGACATTCGTTTGGCCGTCGGCGGTCGGCCGGAGGTAACGCGAACCGTAGAAAGTCGCCAACCCGACGGCGAGCAGCAGTACCGCGACCAGGGTTAACGCGACGTAACCGAACCTCGGCGAGCCAGCGAGACACGGCGACGGCGAACGGATCAGATTCGCGGACGGTCCGCGACACGAACGGCACGTGGTCCGGTGCTCGTAGTCGTCGAATTCTTCGCTGAGCACGTGATCGTATCGCGACATCGTCTTCCGTGTGTGCGATTCGCGCGCGACGTTGTTTAACGTTTATTTGTTTCAAAACGTCGTCTAACCATGGAAACCGCGCACGGACGTGTTGATTGTGAATATGTAACGGGGGCATGGAGCAATGTGCACGGTACTGCCCGGGAAATTTGAATGGAATTCAATGATTGCGAAACTTGTAGTACTGTAAAATATTTTGCTAATAACATTTCTTATGATTATTGATCACGGTACAGGAACAAAGTATGAAATATCAGTACAACGTTTTTAGCTCCCTGTATATATATGTTATTCCGTTTTATCTAGTTCGCCTATACCTTGAGCCGGCCCTGGTCGGACAACAGTGTGTACCAAGAATAATTGCGGTCGAGTTCTCGCGCTTTCCAACACGATTGGTAATCGTTCGTTCGTATTCGAGATTCGAATCGTTCTCGCGCAACGTGTACACTGTCCGTTAGTCCATGTATATATATATATTGTACCAGAGGCGGGACTGGGGTAACGGAACGGCACAGGGAAATTCTATAGTCCAGTGGCGCTAATTGTTGACGGACAGATTTGCAACAACATAACATTGTCAAAGTAGCCTTGGTTCCATGAGGTTTTTCGGAAAACCTAATCAACAGTTTTCGCTTACATCTGCGTACTAACTTTTGGTAGATCCATCATTCCTCGGCAATGGATAACCGTTCCAAAATATTAGTCGTACCTTCGATTATCACCAGTTTTCAGCGCGCAGTTTTAGTATAATACGTACCAGTAACGGTTAGACATTTATGTAACCAAACACGACTCATATTATTGTTCTAATGATTCCTGGCCGACGCGTAGTCTGATGAACGTCACCGGCCCAGGGAAAAGAATCTCCCCCGACTCTCTGGTCCGTCCGCCAGACGCGTTAAACGTCGTTGTCGTCGTCGTCATCCGTCACGATGAAAAGTGCAGTTTCGTCTTAATTACACTCATTACACATCCGAGTTCTCGGCTCGAATATAATCTACGATTATCGCGGAATAACAGCTGTTGATTCGGCACGTTTTGCCACGTTTTCTAAACGTCGGCGAACACGTTTGAACGAACGTTTGGAAAAACAAACGCCTAGTTGGCAAGTCACGATAGGTACGGTTTGAGGGGGAAAAAAATTCTCACGAGATACCGTGCGGGGACAGATTTCCTTCAACCATATCCCTATCGAATCGGTTTACCGCGCGTTAGAAGGATGCGACGTACATACGACGATCGTCTCTCGTCCCGATAACCGGACGAATCGGACGAGTGTGAACAAAAAAAAAAAGAAAAAAGAAATTTAATTTTTCGCGCGTTAACATTCGTATATTTTTTCAACACGGTCACGGTACTCGACGTGAACAGTGGTGTTTACCAGAAATTACCCCGTTTTTGTCTCGTCGAGACGCACGTCCGATAAGTTGATTTTTTTATCCCTCTCGCCGTGTGCAAACATAGCGTACGGGTCCGTGTGTGTACGCATTGTTACGAACGCTTAAGAGACTCGAGTGCGGCATTTTTTTGCCGTAATAATATAATATTGAGTTTCCCGCGATGCACGGGAAAAGTAAAAGGGAAAAAAATTACGCGCACACGCACGTATTGTTACCGCCAAAGGGACGAGAAGTTAACACCGCGTCAAACGTGAATCCAAATAGCGTCCGAAATTAAAAACGAACCTGCAAACGTTATACGATTATATATAATACGACAAATATAAATAATATAATAATTAAGTTTTCTTGCAAATAACAAAAAGATAATGAACATGATTTTATTTATTAATAATAGTTGGTTATTATTAAAGCTGTTTACTTTAATTATTGTATAGTAATGTTAACGATGTAAGCGAAAAATAATTTTGTAGGGCCCAAAATTTTAATTGCCTAGGGGTTCACAAATGTTTAATCCGGTGTAACAGGCAAATCATACTCCCGGAAAATATTACCGGGGGGAGTAAGAATTTTTTTAGCCGCAACCCGATCGGGTTACTTTTCGCGTTTCCGCGCGCGTCCAGTCGTTCGCTGTTTTCCACGTCTTCCACGTCGCGCACTGCCCGGAGAGGAGTTAGGTCGGAACATTTTCTTGTCTTCCACGTCCACGTAATAATTGATATTAATCTTGAGAGTGAACTGTTCGTGGGACGAAAAAAAAAATAATAATAATAAAACGAACGCTAACCATTACGTTTCTATACTAAGCGCACGACATTTTTAATCCTATTAACGCCACACTTTACTGTTTTCTGTGCGTGCGACATCGTTTCGTCACGAAATTCACGTTGCGCCAAACGTCCTGCACCCGCGCCGAGGGAAGTAGTTTTATGGTTTTTGTTTGTTTTGTTGTCGAACCGCCCGGGACGAACGGGCTTTTAGCCCACTTGTCCGCCGCGCAACCACGCCCGGGGATCAACCAATAATCGCGTTATGTGTGCCTTCCGAAAACGGAATATACCTACTATTTGGATCATTCTGCGAGACGGTAGATCGAATTCGATGAATCGTTAACTTTTTGTATGCATACGAGTATATATCAATATTATAATATCTATGAGGTGATTTTTGAAGTACGATAACCGTGCTTTTAAAGCTATGCGATTCTTAAGATTTTAATAGTTTTCGGTCTGAAAATCCGTCTATTTTCTATTACGTGTAGTACGTATTTGCCGATCCTGGGACAATGGAAATCCATTGTTTTCCGGCTGGTCCTGCTGGTCCATCCTCCGCCGCCGCGTTATCTTCATCGTATATGATCGATATATTTTTCCTCTGCATTAGGTATTACTCTAATTGTCTTCGTATCGAAACCCAACTGTGTTACAATGAAATGTGAATCACAACCACACAGGTTACGAAAAAAAAATTGGAACGAATCTATGCTTTACCATTTTTAGATTGCATCAGTTACATACGGTTCTATATTTTCCAGTTAAACTATCGTAATCTTTGACAGCATTGTTTGAACTTTGTGCACATTTTACCTTACATAGTGGACATGTTCTTTTAGTGATGATATTTTCATGATTTATTTTATTTTCTTAGGTCATAATAAGTGGTATGTTTACGTTTGACATATTTTCAATTTTTTAACGATCTCTTCCAAAAATTTTTTAGCAACATTACCTCTGCCAAAACTAGAACCCTCACTAAGTCTAACTGGATCCATCTCTATATTGAATTCCTCCAACAAATATGTAGGTATATAATTACGTCATGGTGGTAAATAATATTGGTATAATTTTCTTATTCGAGTGTTGATTCGAAATCTGCATAAATTGCAAATGGATGTTTGTGTGAATGATCCCAATTTTCAAATTTTATAAATGGATTTGAATTAGGTATTAACGGTACAGTTGGTTTTTTTAACCGTTGGTTTAACCCCCAACGACTGACCCCGAAGTATGATTTGAAATATCGCTCACATAACAATGTGGTATATCCATTCCGCGATATTTGGGCAACGACTAATTTTTCCAAATTAGTTATACAATAATAATGTTGCCTGCCAGTTCCATCATCAAATAAAAATAAGTCGTGATAATCGTTTAATTCGTCATTGCATACTTTTACTGGATGTATTGTATATTTTTATTGAATTTCGATTCGATAACATTTTTTTCCGACATTTTTCTTACATTAATTGTATATTTTGGTTCTCCCTGTTTTATTCTATAAACATTGACAGATACTTCTTTTCTTTTTTCAAATTTTTTAATATAATTTAGTGTGGTAGGGAAATTTAAATTAGAAAAATCATATCTGTCCTGTATTTCTGTGTAATGAGTAAATCTTTCGGGGTGAGCAGAGTTAATATGTTTCGCCAATACGCTATACTTAAAACATTCATCATGGGTATTACGAATATTAATAGTTGCTTTTTTATTTTCTATAAATGCGGATAACGAACTATATGAAGAACCTCCTAAAGATTTGTATACGTTTATGTTCATTATTATGCCATCTATACTGTCTAATGAAAACCCACTTCCTTATGTTAATTCTTCTTTTTCTTGAAATATCTTAAGAAAATTTAATTCCAACGTTTTATTAATATAGTCAGCTTTATACAAACACCTAGCGTGGGTTTTGAACGTTCTATTTTCTTTAATAGCTACTCAAAAAACTTGGAGGTGATGATTTAATTCATACTTAATGGATACGTCACAGTACGTGATTGATAGCCAGCCGTGCAGCACAAGTGTTCTTCGTTTTAACGTTTTATTTTTTTCACAATTTTAATGTGATACCAATTCGATTTATAATACTGCGTCTGTTTTTCTTTTATTATGTAATTTATATTTTTATTATTTTTTTAAAAATTGTATGTCATTATGTGGCGCTTGAATTGCATTAATCACATAGACGCAGTTATTTTTTATGAATGTTTAAATTAAAATTAAAATACCTTGAACACACTAGTTTTAGTCATTACACTCGAGTAATTCGAGATTTTCGGTATTAAAAACTAGAAACTTATAACTATAAAATTTTACACATTTTGTGAGTACCCGTAATGTTACCTAATTAATTTTCTTCCAATCAGTATTTATTAATTTCCTATTATTTTATTAATTTTAATTTATAATGTGATTTCATTTTATCGAGAAAAATTAAAAAGTTAATCACATCAATTTAATTTATAATATAAATTCTACTGGATGCATCTAAATTTGAATATTATTAGTATAATTTTGGTAATACAAAAAAAAATAGCTGGTTTCAAACAAAAAAAATTAGAATACGTTTCAATATTTGGACATTATTTATTAAACTATTGCTTAGAGATTAATGAAGGCGAACGTTAAATCATTTCATTTTGTGATTTGAGTATTTACTTGCACTTTTACGATTTCGATTAAAATTTTGCAAAATGAAAATTTTCAGAAGATTAGCTCGATCCATCAACACAAAAGTACGTGCCCTCGTTAAAAGGGTGCGAGCGGTACGATTACAAAAAAAAATCCGTATGGACGTTCATCAACCGGTTTTAAATGACCTAGTCGAACACGGTGAAGATAATCCCAGTTCAACTGAACTACGCATTGCCGTTGAGACGGAAGAATCATCAAGCGTTGATTGTCTGACAACTTCCGAAAAATCGGAAAAACGTGCAGAATTTTATCAACCGGACTTAGTCAAACGTGGCGAAGAAAGTCTCAATTCATTCGAAGCATCCGTTGACGTCGAGACTACAGAATCGAGAGCCGGTCAGATATTCACCGAAAACAAACGTTATCTACCGGCATCCGAACAAGCGAGAGAAAACGAAGATTTTTGTGACATCTATAGATGTGAAAGTGACCCATCAGTGTCCAGCGGAACATCAGCAATGACCATACCTTTACGCCAGTACTCGTACGGGAATCATTTCTATCCAACGGCTTCGGAATCGTCAGTCGAATTCGACGAATGGAGTAACGCGTCGTCAACCGCACCATCGTCAATCGCCGATGAAAATCAGGAATCGAGAGATTATCGTTTGGCGTCAGAAATGTCTGAAGTAAATGAAAATGACAACGGTGACTATGTTAGTATGTCCAGTGAATCGTCGGGCATGACCATACCTTTGCGGCGTTCGGAAATGTTCGACCCGGAAAACAAGCGTTTCCATCCAGCGTATTCTGGCCGCAAGTACCTTACGAGCGGCGGACAAGAAACGGTCGCAAGAGCCGAATATTCGTACAGGAGACGATACTATCGAACGGCTTCGGAAACGTCCGTTGAACACGATGAAAGACGAAACGGTTCGGAATACTGTGCAGGTGATCGTACCCAAACGCCTGATCCGTCCACCGAATAATCGGATCGACTGCGAAAGACTTGAGGATCGTTCGGATAAATTTGATTACAATTATTGAACAGTTCCTATATAATAACCACCTAACTTTATTTTAATTCAATTTTTTTTAATATTATTGTTTTGATAATATCTTAATACTCGATATGTGTGGCTCACGTTATATTCTACATTCATATATTGCAATTTAAATTTGATAACAACATTTTCCTTTACTATTTTATGAAAAATTTTAGAGGATTTTTAGTTCTGAAAGTATGCTATGATGTATATTAAAATAGAAAAACATCATTCGGCTAAACCTGAAAAAAATCCTTTCAGCTATTCATAGTTTTTTTTTTTTTTAAACTTGAGTATTGAATATCGAGATAGTAGCAAATGCTTATGTGAAATAAAGCACATTTCAGACATCTTGGTAATTGGATAGACAGGGTTAATAATGATTTAAATACGTGTGTGAAGTTAGTCCCCTCCCCCACTATAAAAATACTTTCCAAAAAAATTGTAACCTTATTTTCTTAATTCGTAACTATTTGTAATCAAGTTTTTAGAATTTGTAACCTCATAAATTTTGAATTCCGATGGATTTCCCTAAGTAGATATCTTTATAAAAAAAGTTAAGATTGTTATTTATAATATCACCCAATTAAATTAATTCGCCTAGAACATATCGTAAGTTGAAGAAAATAAATCTATATTTAATAAAAAAAAAAATCTAGATTGAATAAATATGTCTTAATTAACTAGAATTTTACATTTATTTTTATTCGATTAGGCTAAAATCTTAAATAAAATATGTTTTATAACATATTCAATTTATGAACATATGTAATAAATTGTTAGCACTCATAATTTAATATAAGAAGCCACTTTACATTCATTATAATTCAATAGTATAAAATAAACCATAAAGTAAATGAATGCAAATATTTCTTTGAATTATTAAAATTATTTTTAAAATATATATAAACCTGTTAGAGCCTCACAAAAATAAATAAAAAAATTAATTCAAAAAATTAATTAATACAATTTTAAAACGCTAACAAATCTAACATACTTTATCTGACATTTTTATATAAAATAATAGATGTGGTTTCACATATTTAGATTCTGTACACTTATAGATTGTTCTTTTTTTTACCAAGTTATTATGTATTTCCCAATAAGCTTTAATTCGTTATTGCAGTGTGTAACGTAGTAGTCCATGTTTTTTACATCTACATCTCCAATGTATGAAATTATTGACTGCAGTGAAAACTTAGTAGTATAAAATATAATTACCTCCTAAAATATATATGAATAGTACTTTTTAGTATTTAACTGTTTACCTTTCTTTTCCAACAAACAACTTTGATGGTAGTATACCATTGACTAAGATTTTATTTTAATTTATCGTATTATCCTTAAAAACATCTGTTTCCAATAAAATATGTTTCAGCAGTACTCATTAAGAAAGTACCCGTAGCTTGAAAAATATGAGATAACAAATTCTAAAAACTTGGTTACAAATAGTTACAAATTAAGAAAATAAGGTTACAATTATTTTGGAAAGTATTTTTTATAGTAGGAGGGCTAATTTCACACACGTGATTTAAACAGCTGTACATAGGGAGTAACAATAACGGAGAGTTCGGATATAGTAGATGGAGAAATATCGTGGAAACAATGAAAATCCTTCAAAGACCGTAAAATCTTGAGAAGAATAAGAATAAGTACTATTTGTAAACTGATTTGTAAACTTCTAATGTTTTGAATTTTAGAAATTTCACTACGGAAGAAGTAATTGAAAAACGTGTAACACAATTGTCTCTAAATAATTATGTTTATGTATGCTGTCTTATAAAGTTGATCGTGCTACAAGCATTTATTTATTACATTGAAATACATTTAGTTGTTATAAATAAAGATTTGTACATACATTACGGAGTGCGTGTGTAATATTAAACAATCAAAAGTGTACAGCGCCTAGGATATTTTTTTTAAGCGTGCCGTTAATACTTTGAACTACTTAACAGTCAAACATACTTTTTGTAAACAGCGTTCAGATTTGATGAGTGAAAAAAAAATAAATAATGAAAAAACCGATGTATGTACATTACGCGGTGCTTCAACAACAATAATAACAGAAATTAATTAGGACGGGGAAATTATGCGCGCACGAGGTCGAGACCGAACTTCGCGCTGGAATGAATCCGCGTCTTGGCGACATGCGTTCTCGAGTGCATAAATGTGTTGGAAGCATACACCGTCCGCCGTAGTGTGTGCCTAAACCGCGGAACGAATACAATGGGCAACAGAAATGATTGCTGTCGTAAAAAGACGTTGTCATTACGGACGAGAAACGTTTGATTTACCCATCTTTCTGTGTGCGCGCAGTGCCGCTGTGCATATCATACCGGCACCTACTTATCCGGTGACTACCTTCGTGCCGTGCGGTAACCCGGAAACCGCAATACTGTCGTGGGATACGATGTACGCAGCGTGGAGCAGTCATTCGACAGAACGGAACTTTTCTATTTCGAATTTTACTGTTTACGTATTTTTGTAGTACATTTCGGATATTTCGTTGGTACGCGGCGAGACGTCTGACATGCGTTAAAATGTCGGTGAGTATGTATAGAAAAAAAAAAAAAAAACAAAAAAACAAAAAAAATAATAAAAATTGAAATACGTAATCGATCGTTCCGAGGAAAAACAATAGTTTTCAGTCCAACCACACACGCGAATTCGCGTAACACTTAACGTCGGATCACCATGATGATAATAGGTGATGCAGCTACAAATGCTTCTCAACGCGCCGCAAACGCAACTAGAGCTTACACTTTGAGGGGGAAGCTATGAGTACCAACACTGAACTAACTTAACATCAACATCTACTAGTTTACGTACATTTTAGTAAGAAGATGAAAAAACGCGATTGTGTGAACCAAATTTTGGTTTTGGATATTCCAAAGTGAAACGAAAGTCATAATACACTGAATAAAACCTTGATAATTATTCGTGTATCGATTATGATTAGATTTTATCTTAACCTCAAACACAAATGTCTGATATACGTTACTTGTAATCTGGAAGGGCTATGGCAATGTCTCCTAAGTTGCGCTTATGCAATGCGTCGGGATGCTAAAAACACTTAAAACGTTCGGATTTTATGCAAACACATGGTACCGTGTGGCTGCGGCCGTTTAGTTTTCGTTTAACTTTTTAAATCTACGAAATAATAAAGCACTAGCAACAAAGTAAAAGTTCTCGTTGACCATGTGGAACAAAAACAGTTGTTTTACCAATTTTTCCGTCGTCGTTATTTTACGACGAATAGAAACTCCCCGGGAATACTATTTACACGCTATGTTTATACTCGATATGTACACGTCGTATACACTTCTGTCAGGTCGGTGCATAAATCTATATCGCAACCCATTAACATTTTACTCGACTCCGCGGTACGACAAGAAAAATCATTGTTCACTAACGCCCTTGTACCCGCATAGTACTTCGAGATGTCGGAAAATATTAACAATATTATTTCAACGATATTTGTACCGCTTATGCGGTTAACAATTGTCCGTTCAAATCGTAGGTCCGGAAAGATTAATAACACAGTACGAGTATACTGCGATTCTCTCGAGAGAAATGGATGGAGGAAAGGGATCCCGATATTACAATTTGTGACCGAACAATATATAGCCTACGTGCTCAATAATTGTGTTCGGTAGGCATAATGTATTGCGCTCAGTGCCGGACTTAGGATTTTTGCGCTCCTAGGCATTCCTGAACTATACGCCTTCGATCCCAAGTAAAAAATGGTCAAAAATGACAAACAAGATCCCCCAAGATTTCGTTGAAAAAATAGTTTCCCTCTGTACATTTTTTGTATTCTGGCTGAGCCTCTTTCTCTTCCCCTATTCATTACAAGCCTCACGATTTTTTATTTTTTTTTTTGCTTTATTTAGGTACATGTACTGTAAACAAAAATAATGTTCTCTTTATAAATAATTATAAACTATAATTAAATGAAAAAATCAAGTCAGATATTATAAACAATCAAACAACAATGTCAAAACGTTAAATAATTGAGAAAAAAAAACGACAATTAAATAAGTTAGATGAATCCAAATTTAAAGTGTTTCACGTCGTAATTTAAAGAAGCTAAGTCTATTATTTCATTAAACGATATCTGCTGAGTGATTTAGTTTTCAATATTAAGCACAGCTTAATAGTAAGTTCATTCACTCTTGATACGTAGTAGATCGTAGGAAATTGTTTGCTCTCTCTCCAAGCATGAAAAATACAGTTCTGCTGAAACAGTAACATCCGATGGTGTGAAAATACGCAAAATAATTTCAAAATTCGGGTACCTTTCCATGAGGTTTTTCTTGCACAAAAATGTTTAGAAGTCAAGTGGACTAGTAGGTTTTTTATGAAAACGACTACCGTTATTCATTTACAACATGTAGCTGGTGATCCACAACGTAATAAGAACGGCGGTGGTGGCGGTGGCATAGAAAAAATCGATTTTTAAAATATTATTTACTTAAAGTCAAGATTTTCGAAAAAAGGCAAAAATAAATGAAAAATCTCAATTTCACGAGAGTCGCAATAAAAGTACCGGGACGAAGTAAAGGGAAAAAAGACGGAGGAAAACGTTTATGATCTCCCTAAATCTTGCGTCCACGACGCACAGTGGTTGGAAATTAGATTCTAGGCGGTCAAAATGGAAAAAAAATTGATTTTTCACTTGATATTTCATCTATATACTTAGTATATAAAGATTTGATAGACACTTAATAATGAAATCAACGATAACCACGTCAAAATCCAATAACTACACAATTATTATAGATAATTTGTATTATGAACATTTGTATTATGACGACTAACAAGTTAAAATCATAATTTCTTAGTTGCTTATGTTTAAGGCACTTGTTTACAATTACCCTACGATATTGTACTTCATCATAGAAATATATGAGGAAGGTAAGTGATAGTTCATATTTTAGTATTATTAAATAAATAATTATTTGATGATTAAATTTAAATATGTTATGAGCTCCTTATTTGAAACGTGTTTTTTAAACAATCATAGATTGCAGATCCAAAGCGATCCAATATGATCAATAGCGACTAAATACATATTAATGTAGAACTTGTCAGCTTTTCGAATATATAAATTGTGTTTGCACCTAGTTGCAACCTTCGTATTTATTACCAATTAATTGCTTAAAAACAAATATCTATATAGTAAAATAATGCCATCATTATACATATTATAAAATACTATAGTTACTATTTGTTTTTTTTTTTTATTTAAATTAGGTAATGTTGAAAGTAGGTACCCAAAAAATTAGATACGAAGACTTGTTGTTGAAGTTTCGATAAAATGGCAAAATTTATTTTTAGGATTAGGAACAACTAATGATGGCAATAATGTTCGATGATTTTTTGGAAACCTTGGAAAATCTGCCGACGTTACCGGATTAAACATAGAGCTAATCAGAAGATTTGGAGTAATTTTATGGACAATGGTCTGTGGTTGGACTATAAATACAAAATATTTACAAGAGTATTCATTAAATATAGCGGAACTTTATGTTTCTCTATACCTGTGGTATTATATGCCAGCTTCAGTACATACAATTTTAATACATGATGCAGATGTCATACGTTTCGCCATTTTACATATTGGTTAGATGGTATATTATTTCACTTAGGTATATGTGTAACTGTTAAAATATCAATAGATAAATAATAATATATTTATAATTATATCATATACAGGTAAATTATCAGAGGAGGAACAAGAAGCCTGAAATAAAGATTTCAAAAATATTAGAGAGCATCACACACGTAAAATGAATAGAGTAGTACAAAATGAGGATTTAATTAAAATGTTAATTATATATTCTGATCCATATATTTCCAGTCTCAAAATAATTAAGTCAAAAAATGTATAGCTTATGGACGATGATGTTCGGTCACTTATTGAATTGATTGACAATAATGACATAGAATCTGATTCAGAAGATGACTCGGATAACTTAGAATCGTTTCCAGATTAAGTCGTAATTTTTAATGTTATTTAACTATGATTGCGAGTAAACAAAATATTATAAAAAATATTATTTTTAAAAAATCCTAGATCTTTAATCGAAACAAAATTAATATTAAAATATGAAAAAAAAATTATTTTGTCCGCCTAAATTTTTATTTCCGACCACTGTGCGACGTCTTTCCCGTCCGTAAATCCGGCGTCCGATGCACGACCGGTGAACTCGATCGACGGATACAGTGGTGTCGAACACCGAAAAACGGATCGCGATGGCGTTCGGATCAGTAGTCCAAAGACGGGAGGGGAGGGGGTGATCCGTATATCCGGTAATCGTTCTCGTTTGCATGCTGTCCACATCACACGGCGCGTGCGGTGTGTTTGGACCGTTCGTTTGCGACGCATTGAATACGGGGCGATCGATAGATTTTGAGTCCATTATTAATCTCGGACAAACTAATATTCAGTTATGTGAATTTATGGACAATAGAAAACGGGGAACGTCTTAGCGGAAACTACGTTGCTATTAGTAATCTTGCGACGCTCACCAAGGACCTGTATGATGTTCTGCGGAGGTCCTGCGCGCAGAGCGTCCTGCAGGACCTTCCCAGCGTGATATCTCGTTAGACGAGATGTGAAGTACAAGAATATCGTGCGGGACAGAGCGAATTTCGGACGAGGTCAAAAGCGGCGGCGGGTGGTACCATTTCCCTCCCTTTCGACCGGACGCGAACGTCGTGCGACGGCGGTCATTTAAACAATTTGCGCGTAGTCTCGGTTTCTGGTCGTGAACGGAAAGCTAATTTCCAACACCCTTCTACCGCAATAGTTCTCTACCGCCGTTCCTCACGCGGTCTGCTGCTGCTACAACTCGGTTCGCGTATTAACATTATTATTGTACGGATCAGTGGTTTTCAAACTGTATGCCGCGAGAGTCGTGATTTTCATAAAAACGAATCAACGTGCAAAATTCAAAATGCAAAAAAAAAATGGTCTTATTAGAAGAATAAAAAAGTCTTAAAAAAAAATAATAAAAAATTGATCGCTGCTGAGACGTGAGTAGCGAAAATTTCGCGGGGTTGTTCGCGTTTGAAAAAAAATTTGAAAACCACCGATACGTAGACGATGGACGGTCGCCGTGTCATGGCCCGATCGTAAAACGCCGCCGCTGTCTACGCAACCGCGTGTACTTACGTATACGTAACGCGGAGACACCTCTAACCCGAGCGCATTATTCTCGGACCGTCGACGGGTGTATTCGAAAACGATCATAAAAAATGCCGCGAACACGCACCGCCCGGGACGATTTATTATTATCGTTTCGCACCTTTGCCGCGGCGGCGGAAACGGTAAGACGAAAAACACCTACGCAACGAATCACCGACAAAATATCGCCGGTAAAATATCGCGTGACCATTATATCGCATGGAATAAATATCATCACTGCACATATCGTCAGCATGAAATATAACAGTAATTTAATTATAAATAAACAACGTAATTTTAAGCATATAATATTGTTACGAAGTAGAATTGATTTAAATATTAAAGAAAAAAAAAATTAATATATTATATTCAATGAAGATAATCTTCGAACTCTCAAAAAAAAAAAAAAAAGTGGTAAAAAGTAATTACGATTAGATAAGTTAAATGCAATATACAGACGCGATAATAATGTACGGCGGTATTATTTCTTTACGATGTATCGGTTTCGCGATATTTCACCGGGGTACCCCTACACAACAATATGTTTATTGACACTCGGGCACTCGGGCACGACACGATAATATCAACGCGTGCCGGTTGAGTCGCGCACGAACGATCCCTATCACGTGTTAACTGCAATTCGGTCAGTGATTTTAACGCAGTTCGTTGCACATTACAAACAAGCACAACCCCACCGGTGTGCGGGATCAGGGGCGGCTCGCCAGGGGAAACTTTAAGAGACTGCGCCTCCACTTAAAAATAAATTAGCTACATGTAAGTAATTACTGTTTAAAAAACGTATAGAATCGTTTTCAGTTTTAACAATGTTTCGTCAGTATTTTAGTAATTCATTTTAATAATACAGAAATCGCTCGTTATCCGCGTTTTTTTTATCCACGGTTTCGATCATCCGCGGTTGGGTCCACGATAACATATTATTAATGTGATTGCGATTGCGATAACGTTTTACCGTTATTACACGAACACTGTAGAAATTTACTTTTGACAATAATTGTAGATGATAATTGTTGTTATATCGCTGTAGGTGTAACACATATATATTATACATACTTATACTTATTGCAGATAAACCACAAAAAGTTACCTACACGTGCACGATTAATAATCGTCAATTGCTTATTTGTAAGGTGATATTTGTGCGTGACACATGTACAGCAGTGTTTAATAAATTTAGTAGTGAAAATATTTTTAAATGGCTTCTCAACGTAAAATGTCAATAAAAAGGAGAAGAAATATTTATTGATCGTTCAAAAAATTGAAATTTCGGACAAATTAAAAAATGGTGATACTGAGCGTCACTTGCTAGAACGTACAAAATAAATGAGTCTAGTGTTCGAGAAATACGTAAAAATGAAGACACAATACGATAGATAATAAATAAATTAGTTGTAGGAATTAAAAAAAATTAAACCTAGCCTCCCTTTTTACATTGATTTATGGTCTCGTTATCCGCGCAGGTTTGCTGGAACGTAACCTTCGCGGATAACGAGGGATTACCGTATATTTCAATATTAAATTAAACATTATGTACCTTGTAATAAAACCAACTGTTTCTACTACTCATGTATTGTATTCATTAAATGGGCTCAAAGTAAAAATATTTTGTACTATTATCGATTTATTTTATGTTTTTCTATTACATAACACGATCAGTTCAATGGTAATGAATATGGTTCTTCAATCATAGAGTTTTTAATTGTTACTTCTGATACATTTTCAGATATAAACTCACGAATTAACTAAAGTTCATTTGCATTAAAGTTAAATAAGCCTCTTAATATTCTTAACAATATTTAGATAGAGATATTCAAATTTAACGTTAAACAAATCTTTTCTTACATGGTCGCTTCGGATTTTGTAATGTTATATTACCATTTATATTTCGTTTAAGAGAACAATTGTGATATGATAATGAAAAATTGTATTAAATAAATATAATATTACAAACTCCATCGGAGATATTATTAGCTAAGTCAAACACATGAATATTTAATATTATCTATATTTTTTATTAATGTGCTATAATCTCATAATCGAGGGCCAGGGAAATAATTGCCCTCTACCCTCCACGACAGCAATTATAGATTAAGTCCTAATCAAATACCGACTAGAGCCTTCACCTGATGTCCAGGTAAATATAATATCATCCTGATTAAAATAGAAGGCACAAATTCCAAAATATCTATTTAAATTTACACCAATTGCTTTTTCTCATGCATTTAGGGCATTTTTTGGGACACCAAATTTACTGGTTGAGCTTTTACAACCAGGAACACAGCACTTCTGAGTTACCACCTTTAATTTAAATTAAATATTTAATATTAAATCAATTTTCTTAATCAAAACATATATATTTTTTACAAATATATAAAAATATTATATACATTATAAATGAATAAATATTAAAATTAAAAGATAACAATTTTTTATAATATGTAATTTAAAACTGTTGGCACCGAGAGTGCTAGCGGTCAACCACACTGTACTGAACAGCTGATATTTAGTGATATAGGACGCGTGCCATTTTGGAAACAAATTGTTATAGGGCGTTGAGTAACCTGTACATCTTAAATCGTGGTACGAATAAGTTTTTTTTTCTGTTTAGCAGTTCACCTCTTTATCAAAATTAAATTAATTTCAAATCCCTGTTCACTGATCGATGAGTTAGGGAAAAGTAAACCAAGCAGAATTCGATTATTTTTATCATGTTCCATGCTAAATTTTGGTTATCTGTATTACAATGATTGTATTCCGAAGAAAAGGGTCATTTAGTAGAATGAATTATAATCTCGATGTTGAGGCTATCCTAAAGAACCGCATGTTGCCGACTCGTGCACTTATTGTACGTTATGCATGTACATTTTTTTCAAAAGTACATCGTTCGATGTTTGTGCAGGTGTTGACATTTTTTAAACGTCGAAACGCAACAGATATACCTATCCGTCGTCTGGTGCGTTTAAACGCGTTTAAACGCATCAACACGCCACTGGTGGGTTTAAGTGTGCATTTACATACATGCCACACGTGAATACTTGGTGCCAAGACGTATGGACGTGGTCGTTGTATTTGTTAACACAATACCATCGACGTATTTTCCATAAAAGATACGCGGAAAGATCGCATCGCTCCGATAGTAATAATATAATACACGCAGTGCGGTGTGCGTTTTGAAAAACCGACGACTTTCAAAACAACTTAGACCATGTGCCATGAACAGGCGAATGCCCTAACACTATACCGCAGCAGCTGCGCATCGCGTTCCGAGAACGGTTTATGCGACGTGTCAGACGGTGATTTCAACGAGTGATAAAACGTTTCTTACCGCGGCAATAGACATATGGGTCTCAAATATTTGTATTCATAATTCAACATGTATCGATAATGTACGTGTTTTATCCAAGTCGGGCTAGAATGTTTAAAGTTTAAACCGCGTAGCAGTGGCGTAGCAAGGGTATGGCGAAATTGTGCAAAAGTTGTATTTTTATCCTACGACCAAATCGAAATTTTTTCATTATACTTTTTTGAAACATGTAGATGTTTTCTATTCGTACATAAAATAGCGCAAGGGCATTTAAATAAAATGTTTCATATGAAGAAATTATTGATGAATTTTTCTAGTCATAAAGCGAGAAGAGCAAATTTTCAAAGTTTAAAATGAACACTGTAATAATAACTTATAAATATAAATTGTATACATAAAAAAATTAGTAACACTTAAAGGTTAGAAAAAAATATCGTAACATCAAATTTTAATTGGTTAAAAAGCGTTTTTTGCTGTATAGTTTTCCAGGGGCGCCAGCGAGTCTTCCTACGCTACTGCCGCGTTAGTAAAACGATTTTCTTCTTTTGTTCTCTAAAATCTTTGTATAATTGTCGTTGAAACCATATGTACCGATCATAAGCTGTTTCTTTTAGGCTCCTTATAATCATACAATTCGTGCGCAACATAATGTATGAATAACGGACTCTAGTTTTTCGTCCGGTACTGTTGCCTGAAACCTTTCCCTACAGAATCGCACTTCAAAAAATCGCTACATCGCAACAGGTGACCAAATAATTTTGTTTTTTCTAAAATTAACGGTTTGTACGTTTTCTTGTATATCTAACGATTTCGGCAAAATGAAAACTATTTTTATTTTTATTTTTTTTTCGTCAAGAAATGTATTGAAAATTATTATAATTCGCGTTTACTCTCCGTACGGATTATCTGGTATTTTGTTCGATATTTTCGTGCGCCGCAAAACGCAGCGCTGCACTCACCTTGTTGATGTTCCAAAAAACGGTTCAACGGGGCAGCGTGAACACAATGGTTCGTGATTACGATGTAATAACTCGTACAACATTGTTGTTTTTTTTTTTCAAATCCAACAAACGATTAACCCCAAGACACGCCATACGAAGAAATCGAAACGAACACGGGCGTTTGTACGTGTTTCTCTCCTGCCCGGCGCGTCTCTGTCCGTATCGTCGAAATGCGGTGTTCAGTGCGTTTAGCGCACGGCAACGATACATTTGGAAACGTTTGAAACGACCCAAACGCATTGTGCCGCATAAAAAACAAACGTTGTTCTCCGGGCCCAGATAAAGAACACCGACGGGCGCGTATAGTTATTTACGGGCGTGTGTACGGACGCACCCGCACAATAGCGTCGGATACGGTAGTGCGCGTGCAACAATGACGGTATCATTCAGAAGTCGTATCCGACGCGTCCGGCACACCGTTCGCGAGTCCTTTCATCGCGGACGGAGATCTCGCGCGCTGCGCGTACCACGAAACAATACCGAAACGATTATGTACGTATAAACGAGCTTGTGAGTGCATTGTGACGACGACGTGATAAAAGATTACACGGTTTATAACGATACGTGGCGTCGGCGGGCGAGAACGAGAAGCGTGCCGGAACGTGGATCACGGAAAACCGTGGAAAACGAATTCGAAAAGAATAAAATATCCTATCCGAGGTCGTTCAACGGCGTTATGTGTACAGGGTGTGAACGTTTACGGGCGCTCTCGGCGCGTTCGCCGGAAGATTTATCGAGCGCTTCCGCCCGTTTTCACGCGTGTTCGGCATATTTCGGTTCACGCGAACGATACGCGTCCTATCGGATTTTATTTTTCAAAAAACAAATTTTTATTTATTTATTTTTTTCTTATTACCATTTAACGACTGTGAAATTATCGAATTTCGCTTTTCGATTGGAAACGCTATTATTATTATTATTACATATTTCGTTGTCGATTATTATAAATGATGGATGCGACAACGTCTCAATCGGTAGTTCAGTCAGAGTTTCAAACAGCGTCTGTGTAAAGTTATCGGAATAATGATAGCGTAGGCAACGATAAGACCCGCTTTATGAACACTATTCATTGATATCGATTTATCTATATTCGTAAGATGTCTGTGTGCCCATGAACGATCGAAATCAAGCTATAATCGACAGGAAAAATAAAAAATACTATAGGCTTTTCGAACGCGATTTTGAATTCGAAAAATTCCGAAAGTACCGAGAAAAAAAGTCAACTGCACGGAAAAAGTAAATAGGTTACAATGACCGGAAGATAACAGCATATGAAAGCACGCGGAAGAAAGACCTCCGCTAACGGAATGTTATTGACGTACCACAAGAAAAAAAAAAAAAATTCCACAAAAATCGACCTGACGATTTTTTTGTTAGCGAAAAAACGTTGTGCTCGTTTGAAAAACAGAATTCGACAACGCCACGGAACGCCCCTTATAAGTGACTCACGGAAGACCAGAGCGTTGGAAAGTGCAGTCTTTCGGCGGGAGCGTGTAAAAAGTGATGGGAAGGGGCTGGTTGGGGGATTCGAGTGTGATTAAAAAATTCACCCTGTACACACCGGCCGGTTATCATCGCCACCGGGTTCGGGCGCGCATGACCGTATCCGCTTTGTGCTCGCGCACACGACCGTCTTGTACGCCGCTGCACGCCGACGACGTCTCCATCGTCACGCGTACACCTATGCGCACAATAAATCATCGTCGCCCGTTCATAACTGCGCAACTGAGTTCGTAACGTACGTCGTTGTTGCGCTGCGAACGAGATTTTTCCGAGCCGGTATCGCTCTACCGTATACGGGGGTGGGGGTGGGTGCGTTTAATGATTGATGTACTAATTTGTCCGTTACGTCCACGGATAGATGTACACTCGTACGAGGGCGCGTGCACGTGAAATCCAACGTACCCGGAGTTCGACGCACCTGATCACCGATGCGTTTACATGGTTTGCTTTTGGCCGGTCGTTTCGGACGAATAGATAAAGCGGATAAACAATGAACGGCTAAATCGTCGAAAGCGATCTCGTCCTCGTCGAACGGCGAACGGAGTCCGGTCGGATCCGACTTTCCTTCGCTTTGAATGGATTTTCAATGTTTCACCGTGGACGGTTCGTCCGAAAGTGAACCGTGTAAACGGCGGCTATACCGATGTGTTTACCGTCCGTGTGTACGATTTCCGTACGACTTCTGCGCCCACCCGGCCCTTTTCACACGGACGCGCGCGGCCGAGGGTACGCGATTCTACAGCAAATTCCTTTCGCCGTGGTACAATCCGTACGGGGTCCGCTGCGCGCCTAGAGTTTTGCCGTCCCGGGTAAAGTTTTTCAAAACCAAGTGCACCAAAATTATAATTCCTATTATTTTAATTGAAAAAAAAAAAAATGATTTACTGTTGAATCTAAATCATGAGAAAAATAGCGCGTGACTGCGTAAAAATCTATCGTATCCAATGGGCAGACGAATAATCCGGGGGGAAAAAATCAACAGGTCGGCTTGAACGTTTCGGAATAACCTAATTCTTCGGTTTCAACTTATTCACTCGTCAACTGGTTTCGTCACCGACTGCCGTCGGGTTGCCGGTCACGCGTGCACCACGTAGTGCAGCCGAATTGTACACAATAAACGTTACACGCTCACGACGAAGGATATTCGGTTTGTTGTTACCATCGCAGAAGTGAATCACACGCGTACGTAACGCGCCTCGGACATAATAGAACAGTCCGCCGTCGTACGGTATATTTATGACGCGACGTACACGGCCACTGCGGATCGTTTTCTTTTCAACGTCTTCGGGTGCACGTGTGTTACAATACGTGCGCGTAAGGTATAATAAGACGTTACGTATACACGGACACTCTGCCGATTGTCGTAAGCAACGGAAAGCCGAGTGGTAAACGTACAATACTCATTAGACAGTAATATAATGGAATGTGACGCGTACGCCAGATGATACTATACATACGTACTTGCGTGCACCGAGCGATCCGTTTGAAAACCGAACGATCGACCCGTGAAATTGCTGTAGCCACTATCGTTTACCGTGCGAAGTAGACGGATTGCAAATAAAAATAAAAAAATTCGATCGTTTAAACCACTGGTTTTCGACCTTTTTCGGATCGCGACCCCCCCCCCTTTTTTTTTTTTTTTTTTGTTATTTAAACGGTAACGCGTTAGGATTTGACATTATTTCATGTTGCTGTCCGGTGTCGGCGGCACAGTTCGCGGGACCAGGCGCAAATTTTTTTTTTTTTATATATATATACCGCGAGGCTTTCGTAATAAATTTGAAGAAAGCTGGCCCCAATAGGCAATTTCATTGCCGCCCCTCTTCAAGGAATTAGTTTTACATACATTTTATTGAACACATTGAATGCAAAAATGTAACATAAAATTATTGAATCATATTTATTTAACCGTTATGAATGAAAATAATAAACTTGAGTTGATTTTTGTTAAGAGAAAACAAGATCGATAAGGTAAAAGTTAATAAAAAAAAATATATTTACTTAACTCGGTTTGAAAAAAGTTAATCTACTTTTTTTAATTAGTATATAGATCACATACAAATTGACTGCGTTCTTTAGATATGTCTAATTTCTTAAATTATAACAAATAATTCATTTAAATTTTTTACCATAATATACAGCAGTGTCGCCCAAGTGTTTGAAAAATATGACATAATATATGACACTAAGGGACCACTCACTACCTTATTTATTTATTTTTTTAGTTAGAACTCTTTGTACATAACATTTCTACGGCCAGAACCTTATTCCTAAAGGTGGGCCCCCAACACATTTCACTTTACATGATTATTTTACTTTTACATTAATATTTACGTACAAACGAAACTTTTCAGAATTTTTTAACTTGATAGATCATTTTTGAATTAACATTGAAAAGCCAAGTTATTTCAACTGCCAATTAAACTAGTTAAGTTAAGAAGTTAAAAAAAATTAACTTGTTAACCAGTTAATGCCCACCTTTACAAGTCAATTATCGAACCTTAGTAAAATTTAAGGTTACAAACATAAAATATTCAAAACAATTAAATAAAATTACTAAAAATCATTTTTTTTTTGCTTTTTCTGCTGAAAATCTATTGATTTTTTTCATCAAAGATAATGTTTCGACCTAGTTTGTTCAATAGACCGCATAAGCGCGGGGACCGATTCAGTTGCACCAATCGCACCACCCTTCCGCCGGCCCTGTTGTTATCCAGTGTTAGGAATAGATAATGCGAAATTTATCTAGATAAAGATGAAAGATAATATATCAAAATTTATCTAGATAAAGATAATAGATAAAAAATATTAAAATATCTAGATATAGATAAAAGATAATAACATTTTTATCTAGATAAAAAAAAAGATATTTTTTGGTCAATATTTCATATTATAATAATATATATGAAGACTCAATAATAATCATTGCCTAGGTGTTTAATGTTTATGATAGTAATGTAGTGTACTATTAAACAGTATTTATATATAATGTACAATATTTAATAATAGTTAATCACTAAAATGTTATACAAAAAAAAAAAATGAAAATTGCTCTATACGCATCAGGACGAATACAGAATACATAAAAAATTATTTCAAGTTAACAATATTTTTTTCCATATAATATTAATTTGATGATTTTTGATTATGAATACAAAATCTATATGTATAAAAGAAAGTCAGATTATTTACAGAACTTATAATTCAAGAACGGCTGGACCGATTTTGATGATATCTGATTAGTTGGATTCGTCTCCGCACAAGAATAAAAATAACTCTAACCTTGGCAAGAATACATATAATTATCTAGATAAGTAAAAATGTTATCTTAGATAAGTAATTGGATAACTTAGCGTTATTTATCTAGATAAGATAAAAAATGATAAAAAATCTATCTAGATAATTTATCTTGATAAGTCCCAACACTTTTGCTATCCCAGATTAGAATATTTCTCGAACATTTCGAAGATTCGTTGGCGATGGCGGTGTGTACACTATTCCACTGCAATATTGTCTAAACATTACAGAATTCGTAGACCATTTTAACCACACTGATCCGGATAGGACGTTTATACGAACGAAATCAATACGTTTTAATCGTAAAACTGAAAACGTACGTCATATAAAAAATAGTAAGAAAGCAAAAATCTGAAATAGATTTTTTTTTTTTCGTTTCGTAATCACGCATATGTTATTGTTGTACAGTCATTCCGAAAACACGGAATCATCAATCGAGAAAACGATCGTGCAAAACGGATCATTCGGTATACGTACATATGGCATACACACCTACGAGCTCGTACTACGTGTGTGTGTGTGTGTGTGTGTGTAAAAATTGACGTTAAGATGTGTAACAACAGCCACTGTGTGCATCCGTCTCTGCTCTGACGGTCTAATTGGACGCGCAAAACCGTGTGGGTCGAGGAATATTATAATACGTACATACGTACGGCCCAAACAGGTATACACTGGTATATTGCACCGGTGAGCTATATAATATTATACTCGTCTGGCGGCGGCCCATTGTGTGCGCCGCCGGGCGTTCGCGAAGGAGTTCACGCGCGCAAGACGGATAGGAAATAAATAAAATAAAAAAATAAAAACGCCGTGTCATTTCCCTTCTGTGCTCTGCAGCGTGCACACTGTACGCCGCGATCGTCATCGTCATCATCGCCATCACCACCTTATTACTACACGTATTATTATCATTGTTGTTACTATACGCGTACATGTTAATACGCGTGGAAGATATAATCGCGTTCGAGGTGTGATGTACGTGTGCGCATTAGTAGTATATACTTGCCGATCCTGGGACAAAGGAAATCTATTGTTCTCTTACTGGTCCTCGCTGGTCCTCGCTGGTCTTCCCGCCGCCGCCCCCGCCGCCGCGTTATAGTTAACGTATTCGACTGATAGCACATTAAATTATTTTACGAAACCCATCCGTTGTACACATAGTATTGTAAATAGTATCTTACATGCCGTTTACGATAGAATACCATGTAATCATACCGTGACAAGGATCGGATTAAGATTAGATTTCAACAAGAAACATTTTATTAGGCATTTTTTCATTTTTTTTGTAGGTGTCATTTTTGGTGAATGCGATTTCCTGCACCAGATATAGCACTTACGTATGTAACCTGCTATATTTCGCGTAAGAACATACCAAATGCAGTCGTGTTCAATAGGTTAAGACAGGGGTCTCCAAACTTTTTTATTGAAGGGCCACAAAAAATATCAAATGCTTTTAGCGGGCCAAAAGTTTATTAACACATATAATTTTTAATTTTATGAAAATATAGGTATACTTAGACATGTAACTGTACAAACGTTATGAAATGATTTCGTCGTACCGCTCGTCTATGTGACTAATCTCTCCGTTATCGACATTAAAACTAAAAATATAAAAGGAAACTGCAATGTCTGTCGTCATAAATTATGATCCGTACCCGTGATAACGACTTTTTAAATTACACATATATTTAGATATCTATATTTTATTTACCGTCTTATGGGTGCTGCGGGCCGTTTAAAACTTGTTCGCGGGCCGTAGTTTGGAGACCCCTGGGTTAAGACTTGCACTCGTGATTAGGCTATAAATCAATGGTTCTTAACCGGTGTTCCGTGGACTTGGTATAAGTGTTCTGCCAAAATTTTAAAATAGCGAAAAAAATGTTTAGTTCCATTATCTTAACATTTTGTCTTTTATGGACTTCCAAAACACAAAAGTATAAGACGTGTATAACAATAACTTTATACTGTATAGCGTATAAAATCATTTTAGGTTTTGTTGGTTTATTTTTGTACACAAAAACGTTATCGTTAACTTTCGAATTATATGTGTCAGTATTCTATATAATATACATTATTATTATTATATTATTCGATAATCGCCACCATACTGCAATAACATACGTCATAGATATCGACAATTTTATTTTTCCGCACTAATAAAAGTTATAAAATACATTAGTATTAGTGCGTTGCCCGCGGTTATCAACGTTAGACGCGTGTACAACTTCGTAAGTAAGGATTCTGTTAATAGTAAGTTCAATTTAAAATTTATTTAATTAATAAAATAACCTATCCAATTATTCTAATTAGAAGTTCATTTGTAACGATAATTTTAATAACAAAATGGACAAATTTCTTAAATGAAAACATGATTCTGGTACTGATAATGCAAGTAAAAATACAAGCAATATCAATGATGATAATTTCAATAATGAGAATAAAATAAAAAAGGTCAATAGACTATATTGCAATGGTTATTTAAATGTTGGGTTCTCTTATGTTTACGAAAATTATTGTCAAATTCCCCTATGTGTGGTTTATGGGGAAAAGTTGTCTAATAGCTCAATAGAACCAGCGAAATTAAAACGGCATTCTTCATCTAAATACGTCAATCACCAGTCTAAAAAAAAAAATTATTTTGACAGATTGTTGAACATCAATACGTCAAGTTATGAATTTACGTTAGAAGAAGAGGAAGAATTCATAACGCTAATAACAGATTGAACTATCAAAATAACATTTTCTGAAATAACAGTAGAAGAATTGAAGACCTGAGGGCAACAACAAGACATCTCCATATTTTGGCCAAAATCAGTTTTTAATTGTACATTATCAAGAAAAAAAAACTGCGTCGTTTAGTGCAACAACCAGACAAATCCGACTGCTAAATACAAAGATATCATATAAATGGAGATGTCTGGTTTTTATTTTACTGCAACAACAAGACATCTCCGGAGATATCTTGTTGTTGCACTAAAATAAATAGTGGGAGATATCTTGTTGTTGCATTGGGAATATTGTTAATTCGCACATGGTCCTCTTGTTATGATTGTGTTAACGTTATCACTGTATTACTAGTGGCGGGCTGCTCACTACAATCACACTCGATATTCGATAATAGCAAAATATTATTAATATTTCTAGTATTTCTAGTATTTTATAACAAAAAAGTTGTTTATATTTTGTTTTATTTTATATTATTATGTTATATTAATGACAAAAAATAGTGAAATATGTATTGTAAAAAATACATGAAGTTAAAAATAAATAAAATTTCAATTGTGTTGAATATTTATAAATATAGCCATATGTTTCGAAAAAAAAAATTATTTCCTTTGAATATAAGTGATTTTTAACAATGATGTAGGTAAGTATACATTTTTTTCATATTAATAACATTATTCTTACTAATATTTATATGTATATAATTTCTTAGTGCAACAACAAGACATCTCCAAGTTTTGTTTTTTATTTTTTAGAATAAAAAAACTTGAATTTGACAACTTGTCACTGGCTACTACTTATACGTACTGACGTTGTATCTAAATATATTTTTTGTTAATTTTTAAAACAGTTTAAATCGATTCCTGAAAAATTGTATAAATTGAAGAAGTCTTGTTGTTGCCCTCAGGTCTTCAATTTTGGCATTCAGTTTAAACCTAATTTAAAAAAAATTCTGAACAAGCAATCTCAATTTTATTACAATTTTCAACCTCATACTTGTATGAGGTTGGATTTTCAACATTGACAAATATCAAAACAAAGAAACGAGGAAGTCTGACAAATATTTAAGAAGAAATGAGAGTAGCAATATCCTACATACGACCAGATATTGAAAATAACTGTAAAAATCATTAGGCACAAATATCTCATACAAAGTATTAATTTCAAATTTTTAAATTTTTTTTAACTTTTTTTATTATTTTATTATTTTTAGTGATTAACACTAACATGTATGGCATTCAAACAATTGTATGCTATACAATATACATTCATTGTTTAAAATATAAAATTTAAAAATCTATGTATTACTATTTTATTTTACGGTTGTGTTCCGCGAAAATCTTATAAAATGTTAAGTGTTCCGTCATTCAAAAAAGGTTAAGAACCACTGCTATAAGCTGTAAGAGAAATAGTAAAATAAAATAAAATCGACCAGCCGATATAATGATGATGAAAACTTTTTAAACAGTGTAAAGACGGCGACGATTATTAGTTTTATAAATGTTTTTAAACATGCTGAAAAACATCAAATCATTTTTGGCGAGTAACAATAAAATAATAAAGTATCGTACTCGGGTCACTGGCGCTATCCATCATGGTCCTCGATATCAGTTGGACGAGGATCTCAAAGTCGGAGGACTTGGCGATTCACCTGAGCTCGAAATATGGTTTCATGCGGTCCGAGACCAACCGCATGATCCTATCGTAGGAAATAATCCGTTCCTTCTCCATGGACGGGAATATCGATCGATACCCGGTAACCAAACATCTGGTTCAACTCCTAGTCTATCCGGGCTCGCATGCCTTGAGGTAGTATTTTCATGTTTCTGCGGAACTCGTGCGTCGTAGCCACCATGGCGCTGATATCTTTTTCCTTCGTAATTATGTTAATAATCTCGGGTCTCATGGTCAGGGCTGGAACTACGGGGTGGAAGACGGGGATTCATCCCCGGGTGTAACATTTTAGAGGGTGTAATTTTCGTAATTATTAACAACTAATTTGATATTTTTAACTTCGTTAAATACTGATATTAGGTTAAAACTCAATAAGTACGATTGTATATTGATTATAAGAACACAATTTATTTGAGTATTTGTTTATTAGTCTATGGATAGGGCGTAATTTTAACATTTTACCCGGGCGTAAAAATTCCTAGTTCCATCTTTGCTCATAGTACTCGGGTCCACAATGTCTTTCGTTATCGATCCCGGAAACATTGATGTGCGCTTAAAATTCTCGATGGCGAGTGTCATAATGCCCTGTTCGCCCTATTGATCTGCAAGTGTAAATAAAACGTTTATTTTAACGAAATATAATAATGTATAATATGGGGGGGGGGTGACAAAGAAATTTTTCGTTTTCCACGAGGTCAAGAGTAAATCGTTAACGGTCGTGAGTTGCCTGTAACAGGCGTTAGGTTTTATTTGTAATAATGCCCATATTCTAGTTACCGAAGACTTATGTCTGCGTCAGGATTGGAAGTTGGTACGCGTCGCCACTGGAGTTTTTCTGTCCCTCATTGACGTCGACAGCAACGACCTTCATCATCAATGCGGTTTCACGATTCCTACCATCCGAATGCCCTATGATCGTGGTCATCAGTCGATCGTGGATCGTTGACGTACCCGTGCAGTTGTTCACTTCGTCTACCTGTTTACCCATAGGAAGCATTACGATCCCGAATCAATAGCATAATACCGTCGTATTAGACGTTTTAGTGCATCCGCGTGGGGTCCTTAACGTGCCCGCGGACAGCAAGAATCAAAAGTAGTGCGAGGTTTTTTTCTGCTATTTTTAAGTGCTACTCCGTACACGGATCATTATCGCGAAATACACAGTGTGTATGTTAGGACGGAGGGGTGAATTCCGGGTATCGCAGAGCAGATGTATACGTACAGTTTTACGCATCGCTCGCAGTAGATCTCGGCTACCATGCTTTCCTTAACGCGTCCTTTTCCATCTCGCCCAAACATTTTTCCACGAACATTCCGACCGTTACGTCTCCAGCCGAGCCACGGTCACTCGCAATGTTTCCTCTCAGGTTGGACATTAACGTTTCGCGCAGTTTCGCCAAGTAACTGGTCCTGACCATGTCGCTGAGGCCGTAGTCCACGTTCTCGGGGCTCATATCCGCTGGTGTTGCCGACAAGCCCAAGTCCCATGCTGATGTGTATGGTAGTGAATCCATGGCGTCTCGTGTTCGAGTATAGCAGTAGTGAACTAGTGTAGCACTAGTGCTTCTTATTCACAAACGCCGCTGAAACTGAAACAAGAGGAACTATATAATAATTAGGGCTCGGATTTAAATGCCAAAAAAAATATCAAAAAAATGCACCATTTATTAAATAAATTCAAATTATTATTATTCATTATATATGATATTAATGATATTATTATATTTAATAATATTAACTTTCAGGGGCCGGCCCAAATGTTTGATCACACTTAAGCAAACTTAAGTTTGAAAAAACTCCTGGGTCAACGATGGTTCGGTGGCGGCAGTGGCATATCCAGGATTCCTTTAAAGGAGGTGTTTTAAAATTAAATAGACTGGTAAGTGGGGGGCTTTGCCCTCCCCCCCCGTATTAAAATAATAAATACCACGTATTTATATAAATTATTATATTAATGAAAATAATTATATTAAGACAGTATATGTAATATCTACAAGTTGTATGCAAGGTTTATTCAAATTATACTGTAAGTTTGTAATTTGGTGAAATACCATAAAATACGGTCGATGGGAGGGTGTTCTAACACCCATATCAACCCCTTCTCCCTATAAATGCGCCCCTGGGTAGCGGTGGCGAAGGTTACAAAAGCCCCTAAACGTTCCTACTTATTTGAAATGAATTCTTATTAGTCATGGATATATTAAGAAAATTTAATACTTTGGTTATTGTTATTTATTGATATAAGATATTATTTTTTAAAGAAAAAATATTTCAATAATAATTAAAATGTACAAACCTAACAAATAAATCTTAACGTATGTACAATATATTTAAACTTCTTATTACTCGCTAAAATTATTTGTTATCAATACATCATCTCGTACCCTGATAATATTATTTTAAATATATCTTATCATTTTTGTTCGTTGTAACGCAGGTCTGTCGTATACGATAACGATAAAGCGGCGGTGGCACAGCGGGTCGGATAGCAGGTAGTGTGGGGGGAAAGGACCATACATTGGTGGCGCCGGCGGCGGTGACGGAGGGACCGGGGAGGACCAGCGAGGAGCAGCCGGAGAACAATGGATTTCCTTTGTCCCAGGAGCAGTAAATATACTACTTGCGTTATAAAAGCGCGAGAAATTAGTATTTAGTATTTAAAATCTATTTTTTTTTAATTCTGACATAAAAAAATAAAATATAGCTATAAAACAAATGAATGGATAGTTCATGTTATTTCAAAAATTATTTATGATTTTTTTAAGTGCATCATTTTAGATATTTAGTGCGTATAAATGCATATTTTTTTTTAACTTTTTTAGGCATATTTCAAAGTACATTTTGCCAATTTTAAGCGCATAAATGCACGCATATTTAGGCATTTTTTAGGGCACGAACCCCGGTCATCATAATACATTGCCACGTGTACCGTACAACGCGCGCGCGTCGTTATGACGTCTTCTTCTCTCCCCGTCCACCGGTCGGTTGCGAAACACTCGCGGCCGGTTATTTTTATTATTATCATCATTATTACTATTAGCGTTATTGTTGTCGTGTTACGAATTGCGGTTTTGCGGAATTGCATAAATCGTCTCGCGTCTCGAGTCCGACCGACTCGTATTATAATAATAATAATACCCTCACGCGACCGATACTGCTCTACGGGTACCCTTCTCCACCGCTGTTCGCCTAAACGCGCTATAACCGTCGGCGCGGCCAAAGAGTAATCGATTCCAATTTCAACGGCGCACAATAACAATACGTTGTATTAATATTATTATTATTATTATTATCATTATTATTATTATACATCCTTCACTCTCACCCCCCTCCCCATCCAGTCCCGTTCACGACTCGTCGCAGTTGTAATTCAGTTCGTCACGCGTTCGTTTTCTCTCTCTCCTTTCCTCCGCCGTCAAACGTTTTCCGAAGAAACGATGGCCGTATGTTTTGCGTATTGCACGGGACGGGACGCGCGTGCCGTGCGAACGCGTTTACGGGGCAGTTTGTGATTTGCACCAAATTAAATATATGTAATATGCACCACCCTCAGGTGGTCGAAAGTTGAATTTGTAATTTTCACCGAAATTAGTATATATTTGATCAATAATCGATTATTAGATACTATAATATTCAATTATTCCTCCTCGGTATCCTCGTCGACGTCCACACTAGACTCGAATGACAATAATGATTTTTCTAGATTTCATTATGTGTTTTAAAATTATAATTTTTGCTTAAAATAATGAAATTATTAAACAATTATCATAAACTAATGAGTATTCTGATAACGTAGCTTTGAAGTCAATACTGGAGTACCATATAGACCTCTGTGTAAATAACTTGAAAAACGCCTCAGAATCTAAAACCTAAAATTTTGTGTTATTAACTTCTGATAACTCGAAATATAGAAACTTGTACTATCAAGATACTATCAAAAAAGTAATAAATTTTAATTTTGGTACAAATTAAAATTCCTATTTCTTCCTACCTGAGGGTGGTGCAAATTATTTTCCTTAAAATTATTTTTATCCTTATTTTGGGACAAATTACACATGTTACATATATTTTGGGTCCATTTTGGTGCAAATTGACTGCGGCCGTTTTCGGCGATACCACGCGCAACTCTGAATCCGATTGCGTTTCACTTGAACATAACGCTCGCGGTTTTTTCGAAAACGGAAATCCGACAGAATGGTACAAAATTATTGCCTATCGAATTGGTGTACATTTGCTTAGACAAGTTGTCAATGATGTAGCTGAGCGAGGAATGAAATTAATAAGCGATTTCGATGACAAAATCACAAAAGACGAGGAACAAAAGCAATCTTTAATGCAGATGGTTTACGACTACCGACGTAAATATCCTGACAAAAAACGAAGTACTTACGTAAAAGTTACGAAAAAGTTACGCGCACGTAACGCTGCAACACAGTTACTTTTATAGCAATGCGTTAGGTAATTTTATCAACATTTTTAAAACCCGAACTCTTAGTTGTGCCGCTTCTGCTACTACTACTATTACTACTACTACTACAACTACGTATACTAACCTTCAACACATTTGTTTTTTTGATAAACAGCGTATTACAGTAATATATACTGTTATTACACGAATAAGCAAATCTTACATATTTTTTTTTTAAATCTTGTGTGATATATTATTTATAATTACCTATTCATATCAATTTGCGACATTGATCCATTTATTTTCATTGTGCGTACGGTACTTTATAGTTTAAAATAGACAAAGTTAAAAAATAAATCCTATACTGTGTATAAAATTAAATGAAAAATACTGATATGTGGTTAGGTACTAAGTATACGTTTATGTTATTGAATAATAGTGGACCATATTTGTGCAATTGTTAAGACACTGAACGCTCATCAGATTTTCATAGAGTACCTAATTGTTTATGCTCAACTCCATAATGACAATGACAGTAAGAAAACAAATTTATGATAACCAATTGGCACATATTTCGTTAACGACGCACCTTGGCCCAATTGTTATTAATTTCACCTGTAACACACGCATTTTATTATTTATTTTTATAACTACCAATTGAATTTCGGCAATAAAAGAAGATTAAAACGTTTAAAGAAATAAGTATAGGTCACAATAATTTTTTTTTTAAAAAAAAAAAAAAACATTGCCTACATTGAAACTATCCTTCAAATATTGTATAATATCGATACTACCCAGGTACGGGGGAACTATAGTGAATTATTGAATTACGTTAAAAAACTATGTTCTCGAAAATCCAATTGTATTATAAATATATAAACGATGTTTAAAGTCTTCGAAAAAGTTATTTATGCATTCAAAACAACTATACAACTATTGTACACATCGATAAGCAGTAGTTTGATCATAATGTATTTTTTTTCACTAGTATTGTTTCAATTGCAAAGCTTCAGTTGAAGTCAACTAAAAGCCAATGTATAAAATAAAATTTATACACGCGTAATACCTCGTTTTTCCGATAAACATCATAAACTAATGAGATAATACACAATATTAGAAACCACCGTACAGACGTAATAATACAATCTAAACTGTTTGTGGTATGCGCGTACAGCAGATACTCGATCGCGATCCCGAAGTAAAAACGATATTCGTAAAAAATCATGGTCTCATGTGAATTACACATGAAATATTCGCAGACATTATATGTGTTTTATAACGAACTTATGTCGAACCAATATTTGTTATAGATAAAAAAAAGAAAAACTAATAATAACATACTTTTTCGGAACGGCAAGAACTTTCAGCATAATATTACATGACAGAGTTATTCACAATAATGACCACTGCGTGTCTCTACGTACTCTACAGGTGGTGTAATTGATTGTTACCAATAGATCGCATGTGCAAATATACTAGTTGGTGAAATGAGTATTTATACAGCAAGAAGTTTATTTCCAGCTGTAGAACTCGATGTGGAAATAATCCGCCAATAATTTGATTTTATTATTATTTTTATTATTGTTTCCACGTGGAAAAAAGTAGCTGTTCACGTTATCGGAAATAAAATCTGCCGAGAGCAAAATCAATAATTGTTAACAAAATCTATGATGTTTATCTATGCGGATGACGTGGGCTTAGTTGCACAAGGTACAGCTCTGGATGAAGTAGAAAGGACTCTTGACAAGGATATTGCGATACTTCAAAAAAATATTTCAAAACCTGGCACCTTCCTTAAATGCCAGTAAATCGACAGCTATCTTCTTTCACCATAATAACCGTGAGGCCAGTACTAAATTACAAGTTATGGTAAACGGGACCCGCATTCCAAATGACGATTTTTCTAGATACCTTGGAGTAAAACTCAACAAGCTTTGATTTACAAACAACACCAAAAAGCCCTCGAAGACAAACTTAATATACGAAATAATATAATCTCTAAACTGGCAGGAACAAATTGGGGATGTAATGCAAACATTCTAAGAACATAAATTCTGGCTCTAGTATACAGTACACTGTAGTGTAACTAACCCTGTACTAAAGTAGTCACGAATAGGTGTCTGACTATCGCAAATTACATCATCAAATATAAAAATTGATTTTTTTCTTAAATAAAATTTGGTTTATGACTTGATCAGCATTATAAAACGTATAAAAATGAACACCTTTAATACTATCTATAATGTTTTTTTTAATAATTTATATTTTTCCTGGTTTGGTGTTTTAGAGTATAAATATATGTTTTTAAATCTTAACCCACTTCTATGAATAACAAGATTGAAAATAACATTTGATTCCCCATATCCTGAAGGTCCTACAAATATTCCACATATACTATCTGGTAATAACGAGCTATGTCTTGATGCCTTTTTAATAATTTGTACACCTACATTTTCAATGTTTAATTTATCTTTTTGCTCGATTAATCTCATTTTTTCTCCACATATAAATATCTCATAATTTTAAAATATAAACCATTTCAGTAAAATGCGTTTAACTCGCAAGGTTAAGCGTGCTAAAACTGGTAAAGGCTCTTTAGATTCTGTTATAAATAAGGTTTCATTTGAAGCTCATGTACCTGGCTATAGTTATTGTGGACCTGGTACCAAGTTAAAAGAAAGATTAATTAGAGAAAATAAAGGAATCAATCTGTTAGACTCTGCTAATTGAGTTCTGGACTTCATAGGACGATGAAAAATATGGACTCAGAACCTAAAAATAGGACGATGAAAAAATGGACTCAGAAAATACAAACATATATTACTTTTTTGTAATGTACGACAGGTTTCGAATTAAAAATCCGTCATAAAGTATATACGAAGTCCATATAGAGTTAATAGAGATTTCATTAACATTTTGTTTACCTGATGATGAATTTTTAATTCGAAATCGGTCGTACATAATAAATATAATAATACTTCTGGCTAATCATTTATTTATTTAACTGTTTATTTTTATACATAAACTATTTATTTACTTATTTATAAAATTACAAATACACATTGAATATACTTTAATAAGTAATTATGAAAATTCCAATTTATTCGGGTTTGGTATAATTATTATCGTCAACAACTTTATAATTACTGTCAAAATTCCAATAATATAATCTTAAGGGTATTGCAAGCAATGATTGACTAATTGAATTAAATTCGTCATTAAAATTTTCTTTTGATCGACGTCCCCACTTTTTGATTTTATTTCCCGAAATTTCACAAAATAAGATTAAATGAATAAGAAATATAAAATTTAATTTTTGGTTTAAATTTTTGATTTCGATCTAAAGAAGACTTTACGACGAATTCAAATTAGTTTTCAAAATCCTTATTACCTTAATAGATCAATCGGTACGTTGGAAATAGAAAACGTCTAAATCCCTATATTGTGGGTGTGATAGGTAAAGGAAGAAAATCATGGCTTGCAATCCCCTAAAATAAAACAATCAATAAATACGATTTCGACTGATTATGGTAAAAATATACTGATATTATTATTATTAAAAAATAACTGAATCGCTGAGGGCGTCTAACTGAAGCGGTAACGGATTAGAAACTCGTGTCAAGACTATATTGTGTAATATTTTCTCGGTACTTTTGGAGCTTTTAACGAACTGCCACCGGTGGTACGTATTGTGCCTCAAACGTGTATTATTATTCTGTACGTGTATTCGAAATACAGGGAAACCTCCTTAAAACGAAAAACAATCCGTTTCAAATATAAACTAAAATTACCTCTCTAAAACGGTACGTCGATTATTAACCGGAAACATTATGGTTTCGACTAAGACAAAAAATTCTCCATGAGCCGAAAAATAAAAACTGTTGACCACATAATGTTATTATAAATCACATGTATTACAGTAATACTTCTTTGAAACGGACTTAAATAGCAAACTCGTGCTAGAAAGAACGACTGCACTTTTCGACCGTCATTTCAAATGCTCAAAAGTTATTGGCATTTAACAACAGAAATTTACAACAACGAGTCGCAACGCTGGGTAATCGAAAACAAACATATATTTAGAATTATTTTGCTGAATTATAAATGTAATAGCTACGGGTAGTGCTAATGCGTAATCAAGTAAAAAAATGAGTTTATTAAAAACGTGTTTGGTATCCATACGAAAATGGTTAGGAACGTCTTAACGGACTAGCACTTTTATCAGTTTATCGGACAATAGACGTAAATGCTGATGAAGTAATCGATGAACCAGCAACTAAACAAAGAAAACTTGATTTTGTATTATGATTGTCAACAATAAATAATTATAATAAAAATAGATATTTGTAGTGTGTAAAGAGTAAATTTTTTTTATTCCGTAAACAAAATTTTATTATCATGATTGTACCGCATTTAATGAGTATTTTATTGTTAAAACCTCAAAGGGGGTGTAGCCTTTATGTATGTCATTCAACGGTCCATTCCCTCCCTGTAACGATCCCTAAATACGCCGCTGTGACGATACGGAATGGACGACGACGGACATACGATAAATTCTTGTACGCAGCGTTTCTTAAACTGTTCCGCGAAGCTTAAGTATTTTTTTTTTAAAAATATTTAAGAAAATTACTTTAAAATTTTCAATTAAAGATTAGTAACGGTGAAAAATGTTTGTGTTGTAGAAAAAAAAAAATTTTTTATATCAAAATCATAAATCATATGGAACAGTCTAAATTTATATTTATTCTAATTAAAGTAATCATCAAAGTATTATTATTGTGTAAGTATACAGTTATCATTATTTTTATTTTTATTTTGATATATTTTCGAATTAAAAACATTTAACATAATACGATTATAATTTATTTACAAACAATCGTAAAATATGCTAAAAAGGTAAAAAAAAAAGCAAGGGTACTACGGAAAAAAAAAATTTAAGAAATGCTGCCTGTACGTACTTGTGTCCGTGCTGCGTACAACGCGTACGAGAAAACGATTTTTCATTTGGACCGCGAGCAACAATAACAATACGGTACACAACGACCCGGTTGTTGCCGACAGAACGTTAATAATTGAGACGCACAATCCTGGACAAAACGTTCCGTATGGTCTTCGTGGTGGACGTGTTTGTATTATTTTCGTTTCTATTTTTTCGCCTCGTACACCGTTACCGCGGTCCACGTACCCAACCTCTCGCCGCCGACCGTGGCCCGCGCGAACGCAAATGAAATGTTTTTGTATGTCCGTTTGATTCGTCGTCATTGTCGTCCGTCCGTTTGTTATTTCTTCCGTCCCGGCGGACAACCTAATCGCGTTCACGAGCTCATATTATGTTATTGTCATTATTGTTGTTGTTGCGTTCGTTCGTTCGGATGATAATCGAGACCGATTGATGCGTTTATTACCCCAGCAAGCACCCAAAGCTACCCGCTTGAATGCGCACACGATTCGTTGTCGAATCGTTTTGTCGTGAACGGTCTCTCCCCGCCGCCGCCGCCGCCGCCGATTGTACTCGAAGAAAATTACGCGGCCGACACCAAAACCGAACACACGAATCGGTAGGGTGCTCGGGGACCGCGGGGCAGGGAGGAAATAACGTAACAAGACGGTAATCCGTTTTCACGTGGCCCTAAACGGACGCTCTCGCGCGACAATAGTCGATCAAAGTCTCGAGTCACGATAATATATCATTTCCTCCCCTCCCCCACCATCACTATTCAATATAAAAACTAATACGTACGGGTATTACGAACCGCGCACGTATTTATCCCCGTTAAAGTCGCCGGCCGACGTTTGGATATTTAATAATAAAAAATGTTTCGAGCGCGTGCGTACGCGGATAAAGAGATCTCTAATTGGCCGTAATAAGACGCGGCAGGTACCTGACGTACGATTGTCGGCACGTGTGCTCGTACGGCCCCGAACGTATTTCCTCTGTGCGCACGGTGTACGCGCGTTTATCAGATTATTAGTCGGGTCCTATTTCGACAATTATGAGCCATTCAACGCGCAGTGTACACAAACGGACCGACCGTAAAAACATCGCGAGTAACGCGTTCAATCACGAGCCGACGAGCGACGCGTCACGATCCTGCGTGTCCTGGTCCGCACCGTCCGACCGGAGCGCGTGCACGCGTAAATTTTTTATCCTTTTTCTGGCTCTCACCTTTCGCAAAGCCCGTTGGAAATGTAATTTTCCGTAAAAGCACTCCGACCGGTTGGAACGCGACATCCCGTCAGCGGTGGTTTTACAGGGGGGGGAAGGGGAATAGGACGCCCCACCCCCTTGAGTCTTGTAAAAACTAAAAATATGAACGAGTAAACATTTTACTAAAACCGTTTTGGCGATGATTTTATGCCATAACCGTTTACAAAAATTTTTGCTCCTATATTTGTGACTGCTAGTTAAGTTTGAATAAAAAATAATTTTTGTTTTAATTTTTTTATTCAGTGCATTTTATAAAGAATTTTCACTGGACGACAAAAAATGTTTTTCTCAAAATAGTCAATGTAATACTATAGTACGATTATTGTATTACACGTTTGTTTCGCATTATTTCGCCCAATCTTTCAAAATATTGTCGACAGAGTATAATCACTGGGCGACATTTGTGTCGACTAGTTAACTAGTTAAAAAATGCACTGTTTTTATTGATATCTATACATTTATTTTACGCCGTCGTGGTATACAGTTTATAGAACTTAAAATTACTTCTCATGTATCAACCAACAGGAAAAAATAAACGGGATATGTTTGCAAATTGTAAGTATCAGGCTTTATTGTAAGTCTTTCTTCCAACTGCACAAATAAAATATATGTTACACCGTTACGGTGTAATAAGTGGGGGGTCACACTTACCGAGTATATGTAAAATATTTTCTCCCCCCCCCTTGTGGCTTCTCAAAAACCGCCACTGCATCCCATGCACCGTATTAAGTATTTTTGACTTTAAAAAACAACACCGTGTAACGTGTTCTCGATTATTATCGGACATCCCGTTTCGCGACCAGACCTCCGCCGTTCTTCCCGCATTAATGTTTATTTATTCTTCCAGCGGTATTTTCCCGTGCACGGGTCTCGTTCAGCTTTCGCTGGCTCGTTCTCCCTCCCCTGGTCGTGCAACCGCTCATCGAAGCGCTTTCACGTCAGTTCAGTACGTCTGCGCTTCGGAATAAATGCCTTTCCGCTCCTTCGAAGGTCTTACTGTCGCGTTAACGGTATTCCGCAAAACAACATCGCGGCGCACGGGCGCGGCTCGACATAAATCTATACCGGACGCTTTTCTACTCCTTTGTTCCGCGACGTTCACGGACGGTACGCGTCACAAGATCGATAGATCATACGGAACGGATGTGCGTCGGGCAACGTGCGTACGGTTGTTTTGCCTCGTCGCGGGCACGTGGCGCCGACGTCGTGGACCCGAGTGAAACGCGTTCCGTTCCGGTTGTTTTTTTTTTCCACTCTTTTATCGATCGCCCGAGACCATTTGTCATCGTGCACGTCCATAGCCCATCTCCTGCGGGTGACCGACTTGGACAGGACGATTTCTGTGACGCGTGCGACGTTATCGACTCGTTGTTGTCGTTATAATATTATTATTATTATTACATATTTGTACCGCTATGCGTGGACGCGGATCAAGTGGAAGAGACCGAGGGAAAGAGATAGCCGGTGCAGAGATATCGATGCCAATCTCGCGCCGTCGCCCCGGTACGAGCGCGTTACATTGTACGTGCATCTCGGGCGTGGGCTTTTTATAGTTTTCGAATCCGTTCGCGGCGGAGAAGGTGCGCGCCGGCGTCCTGCGGCGGACCGCTCGCGGTCGTCGTCGCACGCGGACAATGTAATGATAGCGATAATAATAACGTACAAAACCGTTGTCGATCACCGTCGTAATAATACGAAACGTAATAATAACGTGTAATAAATCATCGGCGCGTTCTTAACACCTATAGGTGCCCCCGTCGATTATAGCACACGTGTGCACCGCTATGTGACGTGTACACAATGTACCGTACACGAACAGTCGAACCTCCGTTCGACCAAACTCTCCACGGTTAGTAGACTCTCACTACGTGACGTACTCACTGCGAACCGTTCCTTTTACGCGGATCGGTTTTCCATTATAAGACAACGTTTTCCAAAGCACGGCGAAAAAATGTATGCCCTAGGAGAATTGGAACAGGAACGTCGGTGGTGGTCGGTTCTTCGACGCAAAAAGAGAACCGTACACTTACGTCAGAACACACGTCACGGTTTACCTGTACAACGCGTACTTCTATCAATATGATTTATCGTTTGATACCGTCAAATACATATAATCTCCGGTTGCGTTACACATGTACAATCATTTCCATACCTTTCGTACAGTAAAACGGAGTTTTTTCCGTTGAAAATCATTGGTTAATCCTTTCGACGAACTTTTTCAAAGGACCGTCAAGTTCGTTGCACAGACGTTTCATTGGGCCCGTACGGGTGTGCCGTACAACGCGCGTAAGTGCAGGACAACTGCTGCGTTCCGCCCGGAAGACGTTGGTCTCGAGCAATTCGTACGCTGCTCGTTGCGATGTTCCTACGCGTTTTTAAAAACCCGCGGCCGTGGAAACGCAAGACTTCGGACAGCGATCGTTTTTTTTTTTTTTACCGAAGACACTGTCGGTGAAGAATTTTTTTTATTTTTCAAAACCGGTCACGATTCGATCGAGCTTACGAACGATATCATTCCAACGAATCGTTCAACACGCAGATAACTTTCCGTTGGACTGGAAACGGTCGTATCGAAGGTCGAACGTATTATTCGTTGCGGTTGATCGTCACTCCGCATTCTACCAATACACGTACCGGGGCTACATGTTTCGTCCGTGTACGGTTCAGCAGCTGCTCCACATCGTATTCGAACTGCTCTTTAAGCATTTCGGTGTTCGCTTCGGTATGGTATACAGCCAATCGCTGCAGCGGCGGAAAGCACCACCTATCGCAGGTGTCTACAGCGGACCGTGTAACGTTGGTAAATCCTTCACGGATTAATAATCGATTTATAGTAGCGTAGTGCAAGGACCACAATGAATGGACATCTTCCTTAAATATAGTATAGTTTTCTCAGGTAGCTTCAACTGTTTATGAATTGTACTTGTTTAGTCGATTACAGCTGTTACGCTATCATAAGAAGTTATTGCACGAAAATTTAATTTAATTATTTCTAATGCGGAACATCGTTTTTTTTTTTTTTTATTACCAAATATTTTCGAACGAATTACATTTAATACGAGCAACGTCAGTTAAAATACGGGCCCATTGCTCTTAGACTTGAATCGTAGAGAACTCCGTTCGCAACATATCGGCCCGATACCCCCGGCACCGCCGTGCTCACGCTCGTGGCGAATGGGTACTAGTTACGCGGCCCTCTACGACTCGCAACTCGGCGACTTCATTTTTTTTAAATTTTTTTTCGAACCTTAGACAAGTTCAAACTTGAAAACAAAATCCTCAACGTAAACGTTTTCTCCTCTCTCCCATTGGCCCCGTATAGTTTAGGAAAATATAAAATTCTCATTGCACATGAACTTTGAAATTAGTTTACCGAAAATCGATCGAAAACCATCGTCGCTTTGGGCATGTAACCATTGTTTAATCCGTTATCTTCGAGTTCACTCGACCCAAAAGGTTTTGGACTCACGAGTTGATAAATACCACCGCTACGCGTACTGTTATAACGTGACGTAATGAACCTTTGTCGCCGCGACCCCGACGGACTGTCGCGTGCGCGGGCGTGCGCGCGCGGCCACCCAAGCCGTCGGTGAGCAACGGTGTGATATCGCCCGAGCCCAATCGGATCCGACCTTGACCTGCTCGTCGCAGTGGTACAATATCGTCGTAATAATTATAATGTAACACTAATAATAATATTATGCGCGTAAATCGTTTATCATATTATTGTACGCAACGTTATATCATATATATATATATATATATATATATATATATATATATATATATATATTTGTGTACCTTTACGCGTTCGACCCAGGACATACGTGCGTTCATACTGCACGTGAATGATGTGACGGCGACTATGGGTTAGAGGTCGTGTGAGGGTCACGGAACGTTTTAATCGAACGTCGTGTGTGTTTATACGTGCGAAGAAGTCTCGTCTCGGTACGCATTGTCTATGCGCGTCGTGAGAATTCTACCGGAAACTGTTGATCAACGTGAGGTGGTTATTGTGGTATTGTGTACGCGCATATAGGTAGGCAGAGCCGGTAGACGAGCGTACAAGAGAGGTCCCTGTGTGTGAAGTGCTGTGCGATCAGTGTTGGTAATAGATAATGCAAAATGTATCTAGATAAAGATGAAAGATAATATGTCCAAATTCATCTAGGTAAAGATAATAGATAAAAAAAATTAAAATATCTAGATAAAGATAAAAGATAATTTCATTTTTATCCAGATGCAAAAAAAAGATATTTTTTGGTCAATATTTCATATTCTGATAATATCTATGAAGACTCAATTATAATCAGGGGCCTATTTAGAAGAGCTTATAGGAGGGAGGGGCAAAAACAAAAAGTTCAAAGTATACATAGTTATAACTTTTCCATCTTAAAAAACTGTTAATATTCATAACCAAATAATCAAAATACAAGTATTTGATGGAAACATAACATTTTATTACACAAATTTATAATAAAACATATTTTTTATATATAATTTTTGTAATTACAATAACTGAAGACGTCTACTCCAGAGTTTATTAGCATCAACTACTTCTTCAGGTTTTATAATTGTTTCAGGGTGTATGTTAAGCAATGCTAATCCGTTTAATCGATGGTATCATTTTATCATAATATATTTATATTCCAGTATTTCACCGTGTGCCCGTGCGTGAAAAAATAAAAGAGCACACAATAATAAATAAAGTATAAAATACGGTGAATGGGAGGGCACGGGCCCCATGGGCCCACCCTTTAAATACGTCCCTGATTATAATCATTATTATCAAGTTCTTTATGCGTGGAAGACGTGGGTTTAACAGAGATCGTTAGCGGGAAATGATGGTTAAGCCGTAACACAAGTATGGGACATAAAAACGATTACGATGTGTATACATTTGCGTGCGAGCTCAAGCAAATGGTAGTGGCGTAACAAGGGTATAGCGAACTGTGACTACACCAGGAGCACGAATTGTAAAGGGGCGACAAATTGTGCGATAGTCGCATTTTTATACTACAATAAAATCGAAATTTTTTGGTTGTATTCTTTGTAATACGTTGATGTTGTCTATTTGTATACACTGCGTGTGAATTTAATGATGAAATTATGAAAATAGCGCAAGGACATTTAGATAAAAAATTTCATACAAAGAAATTATCGATGAATTTGCTAGTCATAAAGTGAAAATCGCAAATTTTCAAAGTTTAAAATTAACACTGTAATAACTTAAGGTATAAATTAAATTTAGTAAAATTTAAGGTTAAAAAAAGTAACGTGACATCAAATTTTAATCGTTTAAAAAGCGTTTTTTTTTCTAAGTTTTCCAGGGGCGCTAACGAGTCCTCCTACGCCACTGACGACCACGTATAGTTTCTGTACAGGTTAGAGGTTCGAATACGGAACAACGAAAAATTTTGCGTCTCTCAACTCGCGTCTACGCATGCAACGTGCGGTTCTTAAATCGATTTCGGTGCGCGATCACGATTTTTCGCTTGCTCGTTCGACTGATCAAACGTAACCTGTTGTACCGAAACGAATCGAAAACTGTTCGTCAATATTACCGTGCGCAAAGATCACGCGATCTAGCCGACATGTTCGATGATTACCGGAGTACGTAAACGGATGGTCGTTTAACTTGCACGGGAGTTGTGTTCTTGCGCACCGTTGAAACGCGGTGTTCACGGGTGAACGACCGTGCAAACATTGGCGCAAGACTTGAAACCAAAGCGTGACCGACGGCGACCGTTACGCAGAAAGTTTGATTTTTTTTCCTCCCATAAAAACGATTACGACGCGTTAATGTCTAGGAAGGTAATATTAAAAATATTGACTAAACATTAAGTTAAGTATTAAGTATAGAATATGTAATTGTTTTTCCAATAAAACGGTTTTTCTTGTTCTTTGTCGTACGGATTTTATGATAATGGAATTTAAGTCTCCACAGAATATTTACTACGAGCCGCTACTGGTGCACGACACTTTAGGGTGATACGTGGATTGGAGGGTAGTGGTACGGAAGCGCTGCCGTTTTCCCGTACCGTTCGCACGTGATGTTTCACGCGGGGTCTGTCGACGTTATCGCGTTGTACAATTATTTGCGTATTTACGTAACTATATTATACATAATATAACTGGTAATATTCTTCTACCCTTCCCCGGGTGGCCGGACGCGCGTATAATACGCGAACGATCGTCACAGCTAAGTCGAACACAAGAGATGATAATTTTGTCGCATCCCCTGCCCGTCGTCCCGCGGTGTATTACGAGTCCGTGTAGTGCACGTGAACCGCCGGTCACGAATACGTACACGCGCGCCACTCCTGCCCACCCGGCGACGGCTTATTTCGTCCTTTTTAAACCCCTCGCCGGGAAAAGATGCGGCGCGTGTATAATTCACGAGCGTTTCACGCATACATAAAATACGTGCCCGAGGTAAATATGAGCGATAAATTATTCAGAGCCCGTCGCCGGAGTCAAGGAGAGGAATCGCGCGCGGTTTTCGATGAAAAGCCGCGGTCGCGGGACTGAGGGGAAAAAGGGGGGAAAGGAAAGGAAAAAAAAAAGAGCAGACCGTCCGTGCGGTAGTGCGACGACGTCGCCGTGTGTACGCGTTTTATACGTGTGTGTATACGTATATTTATGTAACCGTCGGTGGTGCGCAGTGGTAGCAGTCGAACCGCAATGCCTTGATTACCAGAGTAAACACGAGATATATTAGGTTGTTAAGCGATGAAGGAGGGTAATTGCGCGGACGGGCGATCGACTCTGTACATACAAGCACGCGCGCGCGATGACGGCGAAACGCTGTTTAGCATGGCAAATGAGCGGCGGCTTGTTTGCGCGAGCCCTCTGTACACGCGCGCACAATTTACGTACTGTACGTACACACCGACAGTTATATTATTCTATCCCTCTCTCTCAATCCCTCTCACACCGTCTCTCTCACTCTCTCTCTCTCTCTCTCTCTCTCTCTCTCTCGTTCGGGGCAGATAAACGGATTATTTGTGCGTGCCGCGGCAGGAGTGAGGCAGGAGCGGGGACGGCCATCATGTCGTTTGATGAACTGAACGGGCGCCGCCGCGCACTCCGACGGACGGGGAGCGCAGGATATATAGACGAAGGAGACGGGTCGTGACGAATGTTAATTTCAATATTAAATTCGCACTAAATCCTCCTACTTCTCCTCGTTCTCGTGCGCCCCACACCGCTTCATCGGAAAGCGTACGAGCCACGTTATGCACTTTACGCAATGGTTCTCCCTGCGCGCTCTTTCTCTCTTTCTCTCTATTTTTCTCATCCGAACGTCCGCATAAACTTGTAAACATAACTCCAGTATGTAATGTATTAACTTCGTCCTTACACCGTCAGCGCCCCTGTAGTATTGATCCCAGATTTATTTTTTAAAAATACTGGACATTTTAAATCATACCAATTTTTGAAATTCTCATTGGTGTTAATTGGGGGAGGGGCGAGGGGGCTTATGTTAGCAATTTTCCTCACAGTTACTGAATATACTATAAAATAAAACTGAACATAAAATTTGCTACATCTAACAGATATAAATTATAATTAAAATTAAAAACAAATAATTAGGTGACAAATATTTTTTTTAGATTTTTTTTTTTATAATCAAACATTATTAGTTCTCATTTGATTTAAATATCATAGTTTATCAATTATATAAAATTTCAAAAGCTTACCGATATTAAAAATTTAATTTTTAAAATAAGGTATATACGAAATATACTAAACAAAATACGGGTCAAAAGTGTTATTTTTATAATAGTGTCGGGACACCGGGACACTTTATTCAAATACGAGACAACCCCGTAAAATACGGGACGTATGGGATCCCTACCCTGCAGTAGTTTAAACTAAATCCGGTGAAAAGCTTTACGTCGTGATCGAAAATCTAACCACATGGTTATATACGTACACACGCGTGTGCACCGGATTTTGACCGTACCACGTGCCACGAAAAAAATGTATATCCAAACTCTAAGGATGACTTAACGACAAAGTTTTGTTCGTCAGTAGACAGTTTCAATACATACAAATTAATCCACGTATAAATAGTATTTATGCGTCAAAAATAATTGAAATACATTTCATTAGACTACGCTAATTTTTGTTTTCACGGTGGGATTACCGCCTAACCGAACTGTGGAGTATATCGAATTGTACTCGAAAGCGCACGAATCAATAATTTCTGCATTATTTTCTCATTGACCGAAAAACCGGCCACGCACCGACACGCGAAATGTGGTATCCACGTTTAAAGGTGCGCCCGCAACCGTATTGCGTTCGAAGCATCGTTAATAATCGTCTATTGTAAAACGTAATTCGATTCAAATTTTTGTCAAAACATTTTTCGTGTTCAGAACTCCCCCACGGATGGAAACCCAATAATCTTAGTAATATTTTCCCCCTAACTTAATTCGTGCCCCGCGATTTTTTGGCTTAATAATTATACAACGTGCTACTGTTATCGTGTAACCCAGTCGAGGTGCACGAATGACCGTTGTGCAGGTGTCATTCGATAGTTGACCGTACGCTACAGCCGATCGCCTCTAGCGTTTTCCAAACTCTTGTTTAGGCTGGCCCGGTAGTAATTAATGTTTTTCCTCTTCGTGATCCACGAAAATATTTTATATTTATCATTGTGTAAAAACAGGCAAAATAAAATGCATTCGAATGTGCACAACGAACCACGCTTGTCGCATGCGCTTGTAACTATTTATACTGTATCAGTGGCGGCGTGACGGTAGATTTTTGAGACCCTGGACTCAAGTCAGTGGGTGGGTATTGACCATTGGGTATCGAGTGGGTATATAACTTGTAGAAAGAATAGTGGGGGAGCTCTTTTTACAAGCTACCCTTAAATTTCTTTATAGGTGGATGGGCGGGTGGATAAAATCCTAATAGGACTCATGAAGTAAAATATTTCGCGCCGCCACTGTACTGTATTTATAGATACGGCGAATGCCATACTATACGGGATTTTCGTGGAATCTAGTTGATAATCTCAATAGTTATTATACGTAGTTGCTGGTATTAATGAATTTACTTTTACCAAAAAGTTCAAACCATCAAACGAAATGATAAATGGAAAAATTCAATATGAAAATTTTATTAAACTCTGCGACCCGGTATTTGGGAAACGCTGGTCCGAGCGATCAGCGGTGGACAATTTGATTTGATGCAAAACTGTTGGAAAATCCGCGATATCCCTGGACCCCACGGTGCACGTACGCAAATCATACGCCTACTCGACGCACACACTGTATACAACTCGTTTGCACCCGCACTAGTTGTGCGACGTTTTCATAATGTGCAAATACGCAGCATATTGCGTATATTTTATTAACGTACGTAGCACGTATGACGTGCACGTCGTCCCGTCTGATTGCCAGTGCCGTATTTTGACATTTTGCGCCTCGGCGCAAAAAAAAAAAAAAAAATTGGCACCCCTTTAAGGGGCCTACACGCGGAAAATATAAGAGATAGATCCTCATGAACCTTTTAGGTATTCTAAAATCAATGCTATTTTTGTGTAGTAGGCACGCCACCGCATGCCGCACGCGATAAACAACAAATTTGGGAACTAATATTAAGTACGAGTATATTAATAATATTCTGGATCGATGATGGCTATATTGCTATAAATACATTAATAATATATATTAATAAATTAAATACATTAACATTAATTTATGATACTGTTATTAAAAACAAAAAAAAATAATAATTTCAAAATAATTTTAAAAGTTCAATAATTCACAAGTAAGCAAATTTCTGATCACAACATTTTGGCACCCCCAAAAAATTGGCCCCCGGGGCAGTTGTAGCCAGTGCCCCTAACTAAATGCGACCCTACTAATTGTTGAACATATTACCATCGCGAAACATATGAACACAAACAGTTGCTGTATTATTGTATTGTATAAATTTGCGCGACGCATAATATTGCACGTATCGCTTTCGCGTTTAATAAAAACACGTACGTGAAGTTGGCCCACCCTTTTTCACGGATTAACTTGAAACCTATACCATTATTTTGCGAGTTATTTGCGAGAATTTGCGAGTTAATTTTCAAAATTTGCGAGTAAGCCGTTTACGAATTATATTTAAAAAACAGAAAAAACAGAATCTCTTACATCATTATATTCATAATTGTATTATTATTATTTATACAAAGGCATATTGCAAACACACTATTTCTATTTTAAACTTATATTTGTTAGATAACAATGGCGTAGGATAAAAATAGTAATTATTTTTATTTTCTTAAAAAATATCCGATAATATGTATTTTACTTGTATTTATAATATAATTGTATATTACATATAATATTATATAAACTAATAACAGTTTATTTCAATCATTGAGTTCTTCAATATTGTGTTTACTTTTGGAACTTTGAAGTGGGGCAGTGTTTTTGTAAACTTTTCATTTGGTTTTCTCTTTTGAAAAATTTTTAGAGATATAATTCTATAAAATAATAATTCGTCAACGATATTATGAACGATATCAGGAAGAAAACCAGCAGTCAATTCTTATAGGTTCATTGACGTTATATTGCACTTCAAAAATCGTGCCATAGATTTAAATGACAATAAGCATAACTACATATTAAATATACAATTTATTTATTCCTTTGTTATATAATAATAAAAGAGTATTAATTATTAAAAAAATATGAAAAATCACCTATTTTACTACATATTTCTATTTTTAAATTGTTTGTAATTATTTATATTCAATTTACACATAAAAATTTGACTTAAAAATTAAAATTCTACTGACAAATTTTTATATCGTATACATTATTATTTCGCATGAAACTTTAGTAGTTTCTTTGATAGGTATTGGTTTTTCTTAGGTCATCAAATAACTCCCAATGTTCAATACATCTTTTCACGTATGTTGTGTAATGGTCTACAGAATTTCTTATATTATTATTCCCTCCGTGAAAATGTGTTATTCCACGAAGTTCATACGACTTTTCATTAAGAATTATGCCTTTTGGATTATCACATAGTTTTAAATCTAATGTATATCCTGCATCATTGCTGTGTTCAACGTTTTCACCTGAAAAAATATTAGGTATATTCAAAATGTTGACCTACGATAAGTACTTAAGTTATTAATAAGATAATCATACCTTTCCAAAACAGAATTTCAATAAAAATAAGTACTGAATCGAAATGTTCGATTCAATATTCTGAAATCCAGTGCAGTTTGATGAAAGCGTTTTTATTGTGCAAACATGCGAGTTTCTCCACGGAAAGACGATTATTAATAAATTGCTGCAATTCTTGGATTTGACCGTTGGTAGTTTCATATGTAATGTAGCTTTAGGACGTTCAATTACCGATGGATATTTCTCACAATTTTTATTTTTTATTTGGAAATTCCAACATCATTGTTTCATTTATACTAAGGCATACTGCAAACATACTACCTATTTCTATTTTAAACATCTATAAGTTAGATAACAATGGCATGGGATATAAATTGTAATTATTTTTATTTTATTTAAATATATCCGATAGTATGTATTTTACTCATATTTATAATATACTCGTGTATGATTTAAATTAATAACAGTTCATTTTAGTAGTTTAGCTCTTTAGTGTTGTGTTTACCATATGAACTATGAATTAGAATGCAGTATTTGTACAAAAATTTAATTTTAATTTCTTTTTTGAGACATTATTTTGTAATAGAAACATAATTTTATTAAATATCTTAATAATTTATTAACTTTATTATTAAAAATGGCTGGAAGAAAACATTTAATTTGTTGAAGCTAATATAATCTTTTTACGACTTTCCGTTTTTATTTTTATTTTTTATGACAAAGAAAATCTTAAGAAAATTTTTTTATCCAATTTTCATGCCTTAAATATTAAATCAATTTTTATGCATTTTTAACTATAAAAATGTACGACTAATATTTTATGAGATAAAATCGGAATTTTGTAATATTTCTGGGTGACTATAAGTTGCGTCCCGATGTACCTTTTTGATGTAAATTGAGTCCCGAGTAATTTTAGGTATACTGAATTGCGTCCCGTACATTTTTTGTACATGTGTAAATTACATCCCGGGTATTTTTATATTAAAATTTATATTTATATTTATATGATTTTTTGACTGAATAATTAATTTTATTAATTTTACAGGTTCTCACTTGTAGCTATTGTTAATTTTGTATCAGGAGGCCACTATGTACCTATATCCAAAGGACAAAAACAAAAATATGGGAGCTTCATAATGATATGGCCAAAAAAATAACAGTAGTAAAAAAAGATAATATTAGTTTAACGCCGCATATATTAATGTACATAAAAATGTAAGAAAATATTTTAAATTTATTGTATATTTTTAAAATTATTTTATAATTTTTGTAATTTAATAGATATATAAGATTAACCTAAAAGGAATTAGGTTTAAAACAATTTTTAAAATAAAAAGCTTTACCAGAAACTGAAGTTGTTATTAATATAAGAACTAGATATTACTCATTACATAGTTTAAAATAAATTATTCTCCATTAATAAATTGGTGTTCCTATATATTTTGTTGATCAATTAAATTGAAAATCCTTAAACCACAAAATATAATGATAATTATATTTTCCAGAAAGAACTGACATGCAAAATGAACCATTGGCATACATATTTAGTTATTCTAACACACTTCTGCAATTTGTTAAGGTTATATAATATGAATACCTGAAACCAATTATTTTTTCAGAAATTATTGACTTCAGGGTGTCAAAACTTCCTTCGAAAATCCTTGTGAATTAGGAATTATCATTTGACAAACATTTTAAAGTATCACAACAATATGGATTGGTTATGTATAAAAAGGGAAAATAAGATTCATACGTAAGAAATAGGTAATTTTAATTTGATCACAATTTTAGAATTAAAATTATATTCTTCCCAATGGCGGCTCGTGAATTTTTAATGAAGAAGAGCACATCCGATAAAATTATAAAAAATATTATATATACAACGTTAAAAGTTTTTTGTTTTTTGTTTTTTTTACGTCGGTGGTCGATAGTAAATAGAAACACGATTGTTGTTTTGAATTTAAGATAATGACTAACATTATTAGTCGATAATCAGAATATAATAAACAAATGAGAGTAAAAATAAATCATAATGCCGATACCGACGCGGCGACGTCGAAAATAATTCGCTGAAAACATTTTAATTGGTTATGTGCACAGAAATGAATGTGCACATCAATCCATTATAACACGTGTTGTTTTTTTTAACTTGTTTTAATTTTTACATTGTACAAATGTGCACAGCAATAGTGTGCACTACTACACCACTATAACACACACACACCCCGATACTGTTCTGTCGCGGACAACCGTCTGCTCGTGTAGCCTTTGGAATAACCCAATCTAAATATTATATTATTTTCATACTATTCTGAATTTAAATTTTGAAAAATAATCTTAATAACACTACAGGTATTTAGTTGTATTATTATGGTTTATGTTTTCAATTTTTTTTGGAGTTTGGGTAGGTGCACGAGCACACGAGCCGCCACTGATACTTTCGTAAAAATGAATTTGCAGATAAAATAATTTTTTAAGATTCCATAATAATAATTTAATTCCATAATCTGAAAATTATAATATTGGAAATAATTTGAATAAAATTAAAAATGTTAAATAATTTTGAAGTTCTAGGGCGACTTAGAGGGCCTACGTGAAATTGGCTCACCCTTCTGTTTTTTAATTATAACTCGCAAACGGCTTACTCGCAAATTTTGAAAATGAACTCGCAAAATATTGGTATAGGTTTCAAGTTAATCCGTGAAAAAGGGTGGGTCAACTTCACGTACGTAATAAAAACGCGTTATCGACTTTATAATACCAATCGGTGTTGTCAGTGTTTTGGTACAAGTATAAAGTCTGTTACTCGATATCGATTTTTTTTTTTTGTTCTTTCGTTATAATTGTTTACAATCCTCAATTTGTACAACAGATAAACGAGTTAGATTTTTATAATTAAAATTAATGAACTCCGTCGAAGGAACCTTCTGTACTTGGTCCTCATCTGTTCCGTTAGTCATCGACCATCGTAATGTTTGAGTGTACATATGTTAAAACCGATGACCGTTAGTCGTATTAAAAAAGACCGTTCCGAGTGAAGTGCAAACTTCAGTGTAAGTTCCGTGCAAACATTTATTGATAATATGTGTTATTTTTTTATTTGCTGTATAACTTATTACTGTTTGTTTCGCAGCTTCGCCGCCATTGTAAATATTGGATAATCCATGACGATTCTAAATATTATTCTTAAAATGTGTCGCAAATAGCGGATGCGTTAAAAATAATTGTTAAAACCAATTGATCTCGAGTCATTAAACTCTTATTTTTATGTCCGAAAATGTTTGATAAAAACCATACGTAAAAGGAAAATAATTACCTTCAATATTCATGAAAATAATCAGTAATCAGTAACAACTGATTATTTTCGCATAACTTATGTCGAACCGTAAAACCGCCGACGGAGCTTAACCTTCCGATTTTTTTCAGCAAATGAACCACTACCGTGATACTAATACCAACGATTCATACTCAATACGTTCAGAATCTAAAAGCAAACCGTTAATACGGTAATGAAAAATTCGATTTCAACGACAATGACCAGTTCCCCATAATCAAGTGTCATTCGATTGAAAAATGTACGAGCGAAGGGTGTGAACAAATGCTTACACAGTTGTATAGAGTACCTCTATAAATGTACACATCGCATTGCAGTTGAACGGAATGATCTTTTTAAAGACACGACCCCCGGCGAGCGGGGAACGAGAATTGTGTATACACAAGCTTTTGAATATTAATGGGCCGGCAGATAATTTTGTACGCAACTCTGTAATCTATTTGGAAAAACCGTTGAGAATCGTTGTCAAACATTTAATCAGTCGTCCCCGGTAGAGCTGGAAGAACATTTGATTATACGGTTGCGTGTGTTTCAAATAAAATTAATTATCCTTTTGGTTTAGTAATCCGTTCACGTCGCCAGAACATCAATCCGAAAACAAGAAAACGAAACGTGTTAACGTTACAGTAAACGCGTTTACGCTACTGCGACCAGCTGGGTCTTCGAGGTCCCGCCGACAAAGCGCATTCGTGCACGTCGTTCTGTGATAGCGGTTGACGCCATTAAAAACTAATTAAACCAACACGGACGCCCCCGTCACTTCCGGATCGCAGTAATGATCGAACGGACGACGGACTACCTACGCCACAAAATTAAAATCGCGTCACTAAACATATACTCCTGTCCGATTTCACATAAATTATTGTAATCGCCCCTTTTTTCTTCTTTCGTCCGTGCAGTCACGATCCAATCGAGCGGACAATAATTTATTCATATACCACCACTGTTTGTTGAACTGTGTAAACAATAAATACACCGCGATCACGTTAATCGCATCGTGCCTCGATCATGACGTGCAAAACCGTATACGTATTATTGTTAATGTTATTATTTCGTGCGAAAGTTTTAAACGAAACCTGTAACACATTCGATATTTAATATGGGCGTGGGTAGGAAATATTTTTGGAGGGGGTTTTGGTCTAGATTTATATTAGTACTATAAAACAATCAAATTAAATATGAATTATTTATTTAATACAACTCAATACCAAAACAATATTTTGTCCATATAGATTACAAATTTAAAAATATAAAAAAAATTATAAGATAAAACCTTGTTTTCTTAGTTGAAGTTTAAAAATATTGATTACTTCTTCCAGATCAATATTAATTCCACGATGAACGCTTAGCAAAGCAAGTCCAGTTAATCGTTTATTTCCTGTCGAATTTCTCAAATATGATTTAATACGTCGTAATGTTGAAAAAGTTCTTTCTGTATTAGTTGATAAGGCGAGTGAAGAAATAATAGTTAACAATTGTTTTATATTTGGAAAAAATTCAGAATCACATTTTAAAAATGCTTCAAATGTCGAGGATAATCTACAATCTTCTTTTTCTCTTACCCATTTGAATTTCCACAGTTAATATTCAGACTGTTATTCCTAACTATTGATGATCCGAAATTATTGGCTTGTAAAAATCCCATAAATTATTAACATATTTCTCATTTGTAAAAACCACTTTATTCGGCATATTTTGAAGAGATAAAATTAAATCATAATGCTGTTTAAACTTACTTTTTAAATTTGTTACAGAATGATCAAGAAATGGTATAAAAAGTGCCTTTGTATTATATTCTTCTGGCGTAGAATCTTAATAATTGTCTCGATTAATTTGTTTTTTTTTTTTTTTAAAAAAATCTTAGCACACTCATTGTGCCACCAACATCAGTTAAAGTTTTTGAAGCCTTAATAAATATTAGGTTAAATTCCATCTCAGCATTTTGGCGAAGAAAATTTAAAGAATCAATGACAACTCGAACTATTTCGGGGGGGGTGTTTGAACCCACTCAAAACTCCCCCTTTTACCTACGCCCATGCGATATTATGTATCTGGAATTTTACGCTTTGTGAATTGCGTACACGCACATGTTCAACAAAATCTACCTGTATCACACGAACTCAAACTCGTATTGAAATATTTTCGATCATTCGAACGGGAAAAAATAGAGTTGAACGTAGAGTCGTATTCAGTACAATTTCGTAGCGAACCTGTTGTGTACGCATATACCACTCACTAAGTAGGCCGCGGGAAAAAGACCAAAAATAGATCGACGTAACTCGGGATATTATAAACGTACAAACATTGAATCAATATTTTAAAACTAGTAAGTGAAGTGCCGCAGTGGTGTAGCCAGAAACTTTTTATGTGGGGAGGGGGGGGTCAGCAAATTTATATATATTTAATCTTATCGCTATCATTTTGATTACTATTTGTATTGATCTCGGTATTTTTAAGTCTGGTTGATATTAGTTTTTTTGACTTGGGTAAAAAAAAAAATAATTTTTCTAGTCTGCTTATTTGTTAGAGAATTTGTCTATAATAATAATAATAACAATTTAGGCACTAGGAAGTTATATTGGAACATAAATATTAGATATTAGAATATTTTCTGTCCAATCGCTTAGGTGCACTAAAAATTAAATTTTAAAAATATCTAATCCTAATGGAATGTTTAGACGTCTTAGAATGATGTAAAATTAAAATAAAACAAATATAATAGAATACAAATGTCAAATATAAACGAATAAACGAGTAGTAAGTAAAACATAATTAATAGTATAAAATAACTATTAGTTTTACACAATAAGATGCTTGTGTTAAATGATCGGCGAGCTACGAATGCAATAGGTGTACCCAAAATAAACTTTGAATACAGACAATGATACCACTTTTATCTCGGTTATCGGGACCAGACGACTGATTTAGAATCAACCGTTGTAGAAAACTTAAATAATATGTTCCCAAGCAAAAATTATCAAAGTAGTAGTAAAGTATCTAAATATGATCTTAATATTATGACGTGTGTGTTTGTGTGTGTGTGTGCAGCGTATGTTTATACAAACTATTAATATGATTTCTAAATCAAAATTCTAAAATATAAAAATGTTAAAGAAAAAACCGTGTTTCAAGTAAAAGTTACCATCTCAGATTCATGGGGGGGTTCTGACCCCCAAACTCCCCCTTATGGATACGCTACTGAAGTACCGTTTCAAAAGAACACCAACCGTATTATGTGACGTCCATCTTGTTCGTAGTCATGAATCAAGTCGGTCCAAAAAATTTGTGCTGAAGCAAGACTTCGTAATTATTGTAATGTCGGTTTTGAGTTCATCCAATGTACGAGGTTTTGAATGATAAACACAAGATATCCTCAAAAGAAACAATCCGTCAAATCAAGTGACCTGTGAGACCTCCTCGCATTGCCACAATGAACGTCAAACGCGCGAGATGTACCCAGGTCGCACGTATCGATGAGGATACGTAATAGTTCGCTAGGTATTCCGACTTGACGGTGAGTTCACGAATCAAAACCCCTCACATTGGATGAACTCGAGGACGTAACAAGAGCGGATATTGTATTGATTTACGAAGTATTGCTTCGGCGCGCTCACTCAAATTTTTTGGGCCAACTTGCTTCGTGCTACGAACACGATGGACGTTATGTGCTGTTTTTTTTTTTTTTTACAAACCGAAACTGCAATTATTTACACATAATAACATACGAGCGAAATCTTTGTTTGTCTAAAATATGCTGAATATTGTCCATCTATTTTCAGCCCCATTCCTTTGACCCAAATACACAATACGTATGTATTAATACCGAGGGCTCGTCGAATCCTTTTTCGTGGACGAAATTAGAATTAACTTCTATAACCGTGATTTCCATTAAGAGGCACATATTGCAATAGCAAATTCACTCGGTAATCACTGTTTTGTTAAACAATAATACGTCACCATATAACTAGAAGCCATATTTTATACGGTTTTTATTATAATTATTTTTTATTTTTAACAAAAGAGAACGAATAAACACACATATAACACACCGTCAGGATGCGCGTTTATTATAAATCATGTAACACTTAGGACTTGATTTAAATGTCTGCGCGGTGATCGTTTTATTTAATCTACACTTTGTGCGTGATAACTGTCCGTCTTCAAACGGTTCTCACTAAGCATTTGGATAATTATACAGTCCGTAGGCGTATATACGTATGGAAACCAAAACAACAATGATGATCGCGTAATGGATGGTGACGGAGAGGAAATGATTATGTACTTTTGCCTCCTGTACTTGTGCGTGGAAAATAATATGACTCGGTGGACTGTTTCCGCGAAAAAACGAACGGTTACCGACGAAACTAACCTTGGGACAATGTTTCAAAAATAAACGAATATAATGTCAAAAAGTGAATAGACGTCGGTCTCGACGCCCGTGGAATAAAATCACATTTTACGACGACATGGTAAACGCGCGCGTAAACCAGTCATTATAACGTTGTTCACCTGATCACCTGTAGTGTGACCATTGGGTTTTGAAAAACGTTTATTCGTTTATTTTTCCATTTCCCCCCCCCCCCCCTGTGTACCGTCACACGCTTGATGGCCATCGGGCAGAAAATGCGATATTGTACCGACGCATACTTTCGACGGAGGTTCGAGACGGGCAAATCGATCGAATTTGGACGGAGCGAAGGGACACAAAACGGTGGATACGGCTGCGGGGGAATCGCGTCCTGCGAAATATTACTACAACGTTCGCTGATCGAACCGTTACCGCGTCGCGCTCGCAATGTTGCGTCCAATACGTGAACGCGCGTTTTCGTAAAAACCATCGGAAACGGTTGTCGACGTGGCGGTAGCAATGACACGTGTAAACGATCCGTATTACCGCCGTGCGGATCGCGAAGATCTGTAGCAGCGGTGGCCACTAATTATAACTTTGGGAGCCACAAATCTATAATGCTATTTGGGGCGAGCCGCATTGTAAAGCGATGTTTATAAAATGAAGACAGTGACGTACCTGTGAAACATTTTTTGGTGGAGAGGGTATTAATTAATTGCACAATTTTTTATAGTTGTAATATAATCTGAAACTTTATTATAAATTATTACTAAATACTTAAAACTCATGTTGATCGCTTGATATCAATGATAATCACATTATAAAATAGTGGCTATATGTGACCATCACTCCTAATCCCAATTCGATCGAATATTGATATTTTATATTACATTGTTTAGTGATATCAAACACGATTATAATCAGTGAAAATTAAAAATATTTATAATCTACATTATTTAAGCTGAACAATTAATTTGCATTATGGAATCAAAAAACTTCTCGGATGGGCGGCAAATGCCACTGTTGCTCCTCCTCCCCCCCCCCCCCCCAAAGGTACGCCACTAAATGAAGACGCATTTTGGCTGCACATACTAAAAGCACCGCCGCCGCGGGCCAATCTATACCTAATAACGACTGTAATGATAACAAAACCGACGGCAGTAAAAATACTATTTCTAACGATTCTAACATTTTATATTTATCAATTTTAGTGTAAATTTGGTACAAGAGCCTCGTTGTGGCCATCGCTGATCTATAAGTATTTGTTGGTTCCGTTTCGTCTCGCCGTCCCTCGTCGCGCATTCCGTTCAGATGATTCGATAATGAACGTACGTCCGACGAAAAGCCCCGCGGTCCACGGGTCAGGACGCGCGTCGGGTCTTCTGCTACACAATAACAATAATAATCAACACCCGTAACTCTCCTTAATATCGCGCGTGTATCGCCGACGTATATCATATTCGTGCATTATTAGTCGCGTATTAGCCTGTTACCGTCGACCGGCGACCGATCTTTTCGGGGCGCACGATTTGTATTCGGGTAACAAGCAATAACCACACGGCCGCTGGTCCGATGATAGATCGCCGTCCGGTGATGGATCGCCGTCCGCGCGTTCTTTTAACGATACGCATTAACTTCGGTGCCGCCGCGTGGTCGCATACAAACACTAACGGCTGATACCTTAATCACACACGTCGGTGGGGGACCCGGGTTACTCCACCGCCGTCTCATTACCGCGCGCCACTTGTTGTTATAGATTTAATAGACAATTTTCGTGAACGGTAATGAGCTCCGAGCGCACGCGCAGACTAATAGTACACGACTGTTGACCGCCGCGTCCTTATTACCTATACTAATGAAGCCGTCGTTTCCCCCGTCCCGCCCGTCTGCACCTACGACGGCCGATCCTGCTCCTGCACCGGCGACCCACGTGAATCGGACGCCGTCTTCAGGCCGGGCGCGGCGTGGGAAAAACTGACGTTGGCTTAAGTGAGCGCATATTTCCACGCAGTTCCGTAACACCGACCCGTTTTCGGTTACCAGCGACAGCCGAAAAACGTAATGAATCTAAACTATGTGCTCCGAATCGGATTCAGACGACGAATCCGATGAACGGTCGTGTTTCTTTAAAACTAAACGTGAAAATCAAAGGAAAAGTCACTGTGACTTCGATCCGTCATCGAATTTCCGGACGAACGAATAATCAATTGGAAATTGACCAGTGTCACACGAGACTTTGTAGTGCAACGACGGTTTAAAATCGATATGATATCGCAAAGTGTTGTGTTGTAAGATATTTTCCAAATCACGTGTCACGTGTGCAATGTCTTGAACACCACGTGACGCAGGCAAAGTACAGCACCGCCCTGCCTAACCCCCCCCCACCACCACCTCCGTCCAATATGTAAGTTCGAACCGATAGATTATGGAAAAATGTTCTGCGACGTCCTGCGCGTGTCTCAGTGGTGCGCCCGACCTAAAAAAGTCGAAAAGCGAACGATGCAAATATACGCATAAAGATTATTTGTGGTAATTATGTACGCGTCATACCTACGTACTGCTGCTAATGTTCGCATGATCCTACGAACGACCGGTAGTTCGTAAATTGGATCCCAGGAAAATAAAAGCCGTAGGTAAGTTGGGTCCCGGAAAAAGAATGGTAGTAGATAAGTTGGGTGCCGGGGAAAAAAAGGTAGTAGGTACTAGGTCCAAGGTAAACAATTTTTTTTTAAATATCTAATAATTTTTATTAGAAGTCAATTTTAATATTATTGTGTTTTTTATTACATTTTCGGTAAAAACTTAAAAGATACGAATTTAACAAATTCAAATCGACGTGCAGTACGCAATGCACGCTACGAAAAATAAAGTGAAAATGCTCAGATTTCGTACACTCGTGTCTGTGTGTAATCATATGAACTATCATCAATATTGGTGTTAACTGATAAGTGACACACGATATACGACAAACTAATACACGTATATGCCTATATACGTATCTTAATTAGACATAATCAAAATTACGACGTTACGAAGTTATTTGATCATAATGGAATCGATAACCGATAGAAACAGTGTGAATTGTCATTTGTAAAACGACTACGGCAACGTAGTACAGTTAGTAGTTGGGACTCAATTTACTTACTACCTTTATTTCCCCGGGACCCAACTTGCCTAATATCTTTTTTTTTCCCGGGACTCAATTTACTGCTTTTGTTCGCAAAATATCATGCACCCATTTTACCTAACATCGAACGACCGACATCCCCATGCGAACCCTTTCCCTTCCGTTTCCTGGGTTCGCGTAACAACCCTTTCCCGAGCGCACGATTGCTACGGGTGGCCGACAAAACGCGAACCTTCCGACCGCTACAGGCCACGCGCAGCGTTGACGTTCCACCGCAGCGATTGCGTTTCGTGCGTCCCGTGCGCCAAGGGTGGATAGCAGTTGGATAACTGCGAACAGGACCGTATTCACTGCAGAGCAAGAGGGTATGGGCCAGGGGCACAATTCTAAGAGGGGCGCAAATTTCAACACTACTTATGTAATTTTTTTCACCGAATATGAAAAAGATGTAGTTAAAACGATTTCATTTGATAATGTCAATGATAAATTTGTCTCTATAAAAGCAAGAAAAGTACCATTGTAATATTGCATTAAAATAAATTTGAAGCCATTTAACACAATTGTATAAAAAATATATTTGAAGAAAATTACACGTTTTTATAATGTATTGATTATTTATATTTTAAAGTAGTAGGAATAGTTATTAAAGTTTATTAGTAATTATTACCTTGTGTACTAGGTATGTTTTATACATGCTTTATATATCTCAAATGATTTTTGTAAAAAAAATCCCATAGGGAGGGGAGATCAGGTTATTTTCAAGAGGTCACTATCAGAACTGACGCTAAACTGAAAAAAATGTACACCGTGTAACGAACAAACACAATACGATGGTATAATACGTGTTATTATGTTTATTCGCGATTATCAATGAAAACATTAACAATTGTTTTATTTTATGGAGGATCCTGTATTTCATGAAGTTCGGCATAGATATGTACCAAGGCGTTTGCCGCGATCTAGTACCGACTTCAACCTATAGCTTCGGCACATATAAAAAGTGCAAGAAAACTTCAAGAAGCCGATTTCATCAACAAATATTAACTGTGGGTCAACTGACCTCCTGAACCCCCCTAGATTCACCCCTGACGCGATCGTGTACATGCTTCATTTTACGCCCACGCGTTTGCATTCGCGATTTATGCACTTACAGACTCATAATCGAAACGTTCTCGGCTTCTTGCACACAAGGGTTTAGCCATTAACTTCGTTTGCCGGTCGTGTGCGCCTAAGCGATCCGTAGTGCGCATTTAACGGACGTTTTCGAGCGCGAATAATTGATAAATCTCGGCCAATAATATTTCCTTTGGTGTAGTATCAGCTGAGTGCGAACGCGTAATAAACATAACGGCAAACGTCAACGTGTAACATAATAATAATAAAAATAAATGCGAGTGTGCGTGTATGCGTGTACAAGCCGTCCATCGAAAGTCGAGTTATATATTATTTATACAGCGAAAGGGAAGGGTGAAAAGTACATTTGGCAAGGAAATTACGGGGGAAGGGGACGTCGTTATTTAATTTTCGACGCAGAAAGACGAATTGTGCGATAAGTTCAAAGTCGAAGGGGGAAAAACGGTTTACTGTGGCAGCGGTGGCGACGAAAGAAAAACAATTTAGTTCAGCGCGGATGAAAGGAAAGAGGGAGCAGCTTTTGATTTTCATATACGTGCACTACAGATGAACCCACTCGTTTTGACTGAAAACTGATTTCTCGGTAAATTATCAGTATGTGCTACAAAACGCGATAATGTTTTCGCAGTTGTGTAAATCTCTTTCTCTCTACATTTACCTTTGTTTCACCCTCTCACTCTCTATCTTCTTTATCTCTCTCTCTTTTACTCTCTTTCACACACACACACACACACGAATGCTACAAGTTTACTCGTATATATATATATATGTGTGTGTGTATGTGTACTTATACGGTAGTATGTATACACGAACATGCCACGAGTAACACGGCAAATCCTTCAAAACTTTTCAACAGGTATTGATCCGAGAAAAAACACGCGAATTCCCAGTAGTAATGTTAGTGGCGCCGCTTACGCTTCTCTCTCGTCGTATATATACCTGTACAAATCGTTTTACATTAAAGTCGGAGAGAACGATTTTTCTCTCCAATACTTTATAGTATATAATACATATATAGAAGTTGCACATTTCATTTGTAGCCCTTCCGATTCGTCAAATGTGATTATTTTCTTTCGGAGCTAATGTATTGGCTAGTGATAAACTTTAACAAGTAATCATTTCAGAAAAAATAAGTAATATTAGTACAGCATCAATGATCGATGGATTAACTTTTTCCCAAAATATTATAACAGTATATACATTATAAGAAGCAAGAACGTTGCATTTTAAATTAAAAGAAAAAAATGTATTCATTTTTAACTAATTGCTAAAATCATTGTAAAAACAAAAAAATATTTATACAAAATACAAATAAATAAAGCGTAGAGTATTGTTATATTTGTAAAGTACGATCGGTTTCGAATTAAAAATTCATCATCAGGTATACACAAACTTAATTGCGACTCTTATAAGCTTTTATTTATTTATTCATTTATTTATAAACAATTTTTTTATTTAGTTATATATTATCTTACGAATATTAACCATTTATTATTCTCAATTACCCATTTATCATCGATTTATTTTAGTTTTAATTTAATTTTTTCATTATTTTATTATTTAAAAGAAATTTGTTGAAACAATTAATTTAATAAATAAATAAAATAAAAGCCGTTGCATTTCATACACAGTTGTCATGACGCGTATTGCAAAAAGAACACGAATCTTATCTTGAACATTCTATTGCGATTTTAATACTTCCTAGCTGCTTATATACTATACAATTTTTTAGAGCGTAATTATTATTTCTATTGTGTTTTACACGACGATACTGCCGAAACTTTATCCACGCATGAAAATATGGTCAGCCTTAACAACATATGGTTGTAAAAATTGTCATAAATCATATTTACATATGTATACATATTTGTACAACTTTATGCAAATGTGTTTATTGGTGGGCCTGTACAGCATCCAAAGTATCTTCCACAATTTAGATACAAACCACTACTTCTAACATAAAAAGTCCAAAATCCAGGGACTTCGAGTACATACATGTACTATATAAGTGGTGTATTCGTATTTTCGTAAGTGACAATATTATCCAACAAACTTTCTTTTTGCGTTGGTAATATAAAGTGTAAACTAATGTTTTTCAATAAGTGATCAAGACAGCTGGTTACATTTCTATCACTATATATTTTCATAACTAACAACGTTTTAATTTAAATATTGTGCTATACAATTTTCCGGTATTTTTGGTGAACAATGTATTAGGTTCAAAAATAATTATTTGGAATAGAAGACACTGTTTCCTTTGATTATATTCATATAGGTCATTGGATACTATTCGCGTGCACATGTGCGAATGTAATCGTACGTCAAAAACTTTGAAGGAAAATAGTTTTGGTATTATTTTTGAGACAAAAATGTTTAAAATAATTAACTGAGTTTGAAAAAAAAAGCATGTATACGTTTATTTTTAAGTGTAATTCTTGATATGAACACGCGTATACATTGAAATAGAGAATTTACTATTTCAAGTTATAAAACTCCGAGACTTTGGATCAGCGATTTCTAGAACACGTAATAATTTCGGTTTGGGAAAAACCGTACACCTGTTCCGTACAAACGTTCTGCTCGTACACAACGTATATTTGCTCACAAAAACAATATATTATACGAGCAATAATAATAATAATGAGCACATGGTTCTATTTATATGAATGACAGAGCGTAAACGCGATTTTTTTATTATTTTTTTTTTTTTTTTCAACGCACCGTAAATTTGTCAACGTTATTGTACGTATAATAGAGTTTTTATACAGGGCGTAACAAGAATATCTGAATTCAGTTTATTACGAACACGTAACGTGATCATCAGATCTTGCTGTTCTACACACCCTGTATGCTTGTACAGTCGTGCAGTTATACCTCGAAGACCGTCGCGCTCGAATCCTTTGTCGAGTAGCCGTCAGTGTCGTCCTAACTGCCAATAACGCCCTGGGGCAACGACATTTAACGCCCTCTCCGCTCCACGATTTATTTGTTGTAAAATTGACTTCACATTTTTAACGTATAATTTACCTCGTTCCATAAATACGTTTAATATTTAATAATTAAGGTATCTACTTACAGTCAGTGGTTTAAAGTCAAGGGGGACGGAAGAGGACGGAGTCCTTCTTCTTATTTAAGGTAAGATTATGCGTCCCCTTTAATTTAAATCTCCAAATTCCAGGGAGATTTAACGCTAAACGGCGTTAGTAATTATTACATAAAGTACATAATATATTAACATATGAAATTTATTGTTAATTTATATATTTGAACAAGTGGAAGAAAAAATATTTATAATGAAATAATATATTGCGATGTGTAAGAAATAAGTATAAGATAATATTCACGTAATCGTAGGTTAATTTCACAGACACTGTGTCTAATTATCATCAGATCCCCGAGCGCTCGTGTACATAACAATTAACATTTTAACAAGTACACGGATCGTCCGTGTACGGTATAAACACAAGTTACCCCGTACCCTACACTAGACACCAACACATAATTTATTATTATCATGGCTATTCTAATACTGTAGTGATATGTGATAGACAGCAACATTGAATGATTGTAAGTTAAAAATATTTGCTTTCTGTTTTTGGTGGTATGGTCATGGTGTAGACAAGTTACAATAAAATGTGTGTTCGGTAAGTTAAAAATAAAATGCAGATTCTTAGGTTTTTTAAAGTATAATATATGCACGGAAAAACCCTCAAAACATGCCCTAAATATTCCCTTAAAATCTAGTAAAATTTGTTCGAAAAATTCATAAATCCTAGGAATATTTTATTTTCTTCAAAATATTCTCAAGTATGTTAATTACTTAACTATAATACTATAATATTATAAATACAATAAATATATTTAGATTTATATTGTTAACAGTTAAATTAATTGTTGTTTACACTTATAAAAATGTACCTATTCACTCAGGTTTCACATATCTTATGTAACAAAAAAAAAAAATATGTGTCCAGTACAAAATTCGAGATAACTTACATAAAGTTTTTTCGTGTGTAAAATTAAAAAAAATCGCACTATATTTGATAAAAAAAAAACAAATTTATGTCTATAAAATATTTATTATTGTTTTATTTTAATCCATTTTCACATTACGTGAACATATTTTTATTTCTGTTATAGATAAGTCCAAATTTATGAATCGAACAAATATATTTTCTACAGACAACAACACATATTTCAAAATACGAAAAATAGTATAATATTCTCTAATCCCCAAAATATGTTGAATTGCGTAAAACAAATATTCTTTCTACAAACTCAGATAAATAACTGTAATACATAAATATAAAAATAAAAGTTACCCTTCGGTTGCATAAAAAAAAATATATACTTGTTTAGTTGTTGATAATACATAAAAACCATTATTATGTGCATATTTATCACTGTTTTATTGTCCAACGACCGAAGGGTTAGCAAGGTTAGCGATTGTTAATTTTTGATTTTATTACAGTTGTAAATACTACATTTAGTACACTACTCACCGTGTATACTAAATTGTGTGTACACGAAAAAACGATTTTATACACGTTATATAAATGCCAACACTCGACTGTACACCGGTGTTTTTTTGGAAAAAAAAAAAAAAAAGTAGTAATGGTTATAATAATTTCTGTACAAAATGGAGAATAAAAACGTGGAGGTATAGGTGTATGTGCTGCAGGCGATTACCGGATCCGTGTAAACGAGCTACGCTGATGTCGTGATGGTGTGTGCGTGTGCGCGCGCGTGTGTGTACTCCGCCCAGAAAATTGTCTCCGGTCGAAGTCGATTGCACGAGAATTCTCGAAACGATGGAGTGCACCTTTAACCACAATAGCTATTCGTCGGCGCCGTCCGAGGTCAAATACCTTGACACGAACAAGTAGATAAATTTACAATCATGTATACGTTAGAGCAACGGTTCCCAAACTTCTACGACCACGGTACCCTTAAGAAAAAATGTTTTCTGTTCCGTCGAACCCCGACGTCTTAAACTCCAAATTAGCCCCGGTTCTACGATTATTTATTGAAAAACCAATGATCCAAAAAATGTTTTAAAGACAGTTGATGATTATTCTGTTCACTACCTACCAATTACTGTTCTCAAATATTCAGATACGTCTCGAGGAATCCTCGAGATTGTCCCACGGAACCATTAGGAAACATATACGAATGAATATACGTCGATCTAGAATTTTTTTTTTTTTTTTTTTTATAGGGACGGCGGAGCGTTTGAAATCAAACCGAAGACACTGGAAGGAAAAAAAAAAGAGAAAAACTGTAAAACCACCCAATGCATGTTATTATTTTATTGCATTTCGCATCACGATATTGGTGACAACAAGTGACGTAATATGTTCAGCAAGAGGCAACAATAACATTTAACATTTTCTACGATACAGAAGCGTTGTCACGTGAAACTAAAATGTTCTGTTAACGATCAATAGAGGGTACGTGTTGCTGTTACATGTTGTGGAAAAAATCTGTTTTCGGTGATCGGCTGAAGTGTTCGTTGAACACTCGTAAAAGCGTTGTTACAATAGTGTCCGTTTCGGTTTGTATCTACATGCGAGGTTAATAGGAAAATGTACCCAGAGGAACCTTTTTTTCGCGAGAGTTAGGTACGTAAAGTTTTGCTCTATTCGATAAAAATACTTTTACCGTTACAAGTAGTGCATACGAAGAACTAACGCGGTCCTGCGTCGAATGATAATATTTCGAGTTTAGAAATGATTTAACCGTTTTGAGAACACTTAATCGATCGTCGTTGGACCGTGATAGCAGTTATGACCGCAGTGGTCGTGTACAATCTTAAAACGTGCGGTTACAATTATACGCGTTCTGCAGTGCGTTTACGATACAATGTTTTCGATGCATAACGTATTAATATAACGTTGTACATTACGTTCGTTCACCGGAACAGCGTTTCGTCGTGACACTTTATACCCAGCGATTTAATCGTCACAAATCAACTTTTATTGCGATCTATTCCGTAGTATAACGTACTGTGCGTTTGTATTGTACTCGTGAACAGAGATTTTATGGTAAACCTACGTTCTCGCTCTCGGCCGATGGCTCGAAATTATTATTCTGAACGCGCTGAACACATCGGTTTTATTTTCTTACGTAACCGCATTCCCGTTACCGTTGGTATCGTTTAAAACGTTCGGTGAAAACGGACTGTTTTTCGTACATATTCGCGGTAGTGTGTACATGATTATTATTTCACTGGTATTCGCCTCGACGGGGATACGATTCGACGTAGGTACCAAAGTGAACAACAGCGGTCGGACGCCAGTCGCAGCGGCAGCACATATTCATAATAAATACATTCGTATATACGTATACACGAGCCACCGCAATCCTTTTGGGACTCGGCCTGCGCTATCCCTTCAGAAATGAAAACAAGGTTCGCGCGCGCGTAATCCTCTCAGGGACATCGGCCGTGTTTCCGACACCAGATGGCGGTGCTCCTAAGAGCTTTCTCTCTTCCTGCACGCCCTGCACAAACACTACGTGCCCATCCTGTGCCGCTTCTATCGCGCGTCGTTCTTAATCTCTGCGCAAACACCGTCGGCCGATTATAATACTCGCCCTAATGTACACACCCCATGCTACCACGCATTCCCGCGCACTGTACATGTATTGCGTTCACCGCCACCGATCGCGCGCGCTCGAGCCACCCTATTGGCTTTAACCGACTGCCAGGCGATGTGCGCTCGTGCTCGTCGCATTATTGTTTTACATTTTTTTCGCGTTTTTTTTTCTCTCCCGACGCGCCAACCGAATTCGACGTCGGATAAGAGACATTCGGCAAACTCGATTTACGAGAGGGTATTATCGGAATAAATGTTCGTAATAAAAATAATAACGTTCCGCGAGAGAGAAATACCGCGGCGGCGGGACAGGACGAATACAAAAATAATAATAAAAGAAAAACATACCACGGTATAATATATTAATGCTCAGCGAGTACGTATTATTTATATTTTTCTCTTATTTTTATTATAAATCGGACAAATAAAAAATTATTTACAATAATATCTACCTCGTGTCTAGCAAGCTTGTGGTGGTGGTAGAGAGTTACAGTTATTCATAAACTTTAGATAATGATAACCGTTATTATTATAAATACATACAGATATTAAATTTACGTACAGATTTAATTGAATCGTGCATTTCGAAAAGGACTCATATCTGAAAACATTTTCAGGAAACCAAAAAAACTGAATTACTTTATTTTAGCAATTAACAATAATTAATTAATCGATTCATCATAATAAAAAAGAAATACAATTCCTTCTCGCTCAAAAGATATTGGTGTAGATGAAAAAAGTGTAGCAGTCTATTTTGATAAAACTTGAGAAGGGCAAATAAAATAAAAAGAGAAAATAAAAGGAATTCTACGAATTTTTAACCAAAATCTTTGTTAGTAAATTTTGATTTAGCATCGAACGCTCTAATCTCTCTTATTTTATAACGTACATTTTTACATCCACTCAAAATTAATTATTTTAAATTTAACAAATAGGTGTATAAAATAAGATCTATAGACAGACGTGTATTGTGCTGGATATTTATATTTGTGTTGCTTTAGCGTAGGTAAGCGGTAATAAAAAATGAACTTCTCGTTGCTTGATTTCCACGAGATGTGACTAAAATGATTATCGGTTAGTCGCCACGGTATCAAAACAGAAACAAGTCAACGCGAAATTCGAAATGCTCTTATAGTTTTGTATATATATACACGAGTAATTAATTATAAATACGTAATTATTAATTTAATTCACGCGCAGGAAAAGTATACCGCACGTATTTTTCTATGCTTAACCTGAACAGTTGATACTAGCTGGTATCGACCACCGTTTTAAAAACAATTGTTGATTGATCTACCCAGAACTTATTAATCTTTGTTCGTTTCAACAATGTACCGCTACGTACTAAACGTTGACAAAATGTTCGAAATCGAATTAGCATAACGCGTTCTGTCCGACCACCGCGACGAACAATACGTTCTTTCAATAACGAAATGTATTATCGTTGATCAAAATAACGTGTCTGATATTATAACATATAATATACATGCACGGTAGGTTATGTGTGAGGATAGCGATGAGTTTTCAATTCGGTTGTCACGTCGAAAACGGAAACGGTGACAGATCTTTACGCAGATTGTACGTACATAACAGCAGGGTGTATTTGCGAAAATATGAGATTATCTCTCGACGTGCGGATTTCAACCCGAACGTGTCAAATCTCCGTGAACAATCCTGCGCACGTTATCGAATAGTAATTTTGTCCGCAGGATTTCGTATTTCTTGTTCGACGCCCAATAACGATAGATATTATGTCCTCGCGGCGTTCATTCCGGTTGCCTACTAGGACCTTCGGACCCGAGATATTGTTTATATTCGTGTTTTCGTGGACAATTTTTTTATTCACGCGGATTTCGATCGAAAAATTGTGCATGGAAAAAATTCGTAGATCGCACCATCGAAGGAGAAAGATGTGGGTTAAATATTCTACTGTCACGCCCTACCAGCGCTAAAGCGCCCCGAGCTATTTAACGCGATTTTACATTCGAATTAACAAGACTTATAATCAGTGGCGCCGAAGTCCATGTTCATGTACATGGCGGTCGCCGTACATATAAAATTTGTTTCGGATATGGGATGGCCCCGTGGCCGGGACACTAAAATAAATTTGAAATCTGCGAGAGAATACTCCTTAAAAAAAACATTAAATATCAGGAAACCATTTAGTACTCTTCCAATAACTGATAAGTATACTCGCGCTGTATACTCAGAGAAAAAATGTTTGTAAATTTGCTGTTGTTGCAGACGGGTGAGCAGGTGATTGGGTGACTCGCCATCAGGGTTTTAAGTGGCAAAAAAAGGGCAGGGGGGACTCTAATCCATACATCGTTTTCAGCATTCCATATAGTCAATTAATAGGTAAATAAATAGAAATTGGTATTACGAGACGTTGCTAATGAATAATTAATTTCCTTCACAAACCATTTAAGTACTTACCTATTGTATTAAATAACAAATCGTGAATATCTTTTAATGAAATAAAAAAAATAAATAAAAAAGTATAATAAATAAGTATGTGTTACTGTATAATTTATGATTTATACTTAATATTAGTTTTGTTTTTAAAACACTGTATAATACCTAATGGCATGTAACTGAAATACATAGCAAATTATTCATCTGTTTTATTGTGTAAATTATTTTTAATGAACAGTTGAGCGTTTTAGTAAACCTTTCGGGGAAATAGTAAGTGGAAGGGGCACTGGGCCAACTTGCTTCCCCCTACCCTATATTAAGCCTTGCTCGCCGTATACGTAAATACAGTTTAACCGCTGCCGGTAGCAGTATGTCCAGGGGAACAAAAAAGTGGCGGTCAAATTTTCCGAGTTTTCCGTCGTCGTCGTCATCGGGTCTCGGTCGACTCGTTCCTGCCGCGCGCGCGACATCGCGGGTCCGGGTTATCACGACACGAAGCGTACGCGTACGTTTTCACGTTGCCGCCGCTGTTGAATTTATAACGGATTTTTTTTCCGAGTCGGGGTGACAGGTCATTTAACAGATCGATTAGTCAAAAAGTCAACTGGTGTCTATAAAATAAAATATGAAATAATGTACTATATATATAATAGTAACAATGGCTGATACCAAAAGGTAACGTATGGTATTTTAAATGTTGTCGCTCAAAAATTCTGCGATCTTTACAGCCTTGTTATTTGCGGCTTGTAAATCTTATAGGTCATATTTGGTTGGATTTCCGTAGAAATTTAGTATGTGTGACACTGTCTAGTTCAACACAGTTCGCGTCTTCCTTCCCATCTGCTATTCCTCTATTATTTTTTTAGGTCCTCCCTCGAAAGTCCAACTCCTGTACGTAAGCGATTTAATGTCCTCCGGACCAGCGATTTTCAACCGGGGGGCGCCAACAATTTTTGTACGGTCGCATTATTTGAAAAAAAAATTATTTCAAATCAACAACAGCAAAACAGTCTCATTAAATGAAAAAAATATTCAAGTTTACATAATTTTTATTTTATTTTTTTCTATTAATTAACGCCAATCGGCTTTTACAATATACCATTTTTTTTTTTTTTTTTAAATGTCTACACAAATAAATACAATAATAACTGTTTGTAAAACTTTTCGATGCTTACATTACAAAAGGGTCGTCAGACATCATGGTGACAATATAGGGGGTCGCGAACTCGAAATGGGTTGAGAACCGCTGCTCCGGACCATCCATTTGGTGCCCTTGTCCTACGGGGTGATAACTTCTCTTGGACTTTCCGCTTGGTCCCATGACTTTGACGGTTAGCTTCGCGACATCGCGACACGCGTACTGCGCGTACCGTTTACACGTTTCCGCCGGTTGTAAACCGGTAAACGGATCGTTACCGGGCGCGACCGGTGTGCGTGGCGGGTGAGCGCGCGGCGATTGTGACGTTTTCGGCGGCCCAGAGGAGCTACCGGATAATTAGGGGTTATCGAGGAGGCCGGATCGTGACCGCGCGCGGACTCGGGTCGCGGACCGTCGTCTGCCGGCGGGGAAATCTTGTTCGCAGCGGTCGCGCCGGTTCGACGACTCATCATCCGACGATTCATTATTTAATATTTACGCTCTCGTGAACCTCATTACACATTGTTGCCCGGGCACATACGCGCACGTATACACGTCGTATACGTGTGTGCGCAGCACATGCCCGCCGCCCGTCTCCCCAACCCCTTTTGTGGCTATTACAATCGAATTCGGCCTTTTGTATCGGATCGTAAAATTTATACGTGTATATTTGTTCGGCGTTATTATTGTTATCATTATCGTTATTATTATTATTATTATTATTATTAACGTCACGGTCGTTATTCTATTATTGAAATAGTAGCCCTTCACCAATGACACCATGAGAAACTGAGAAATAAAAAAAAAAAAAAAATAAATAAAACCGAACAGGAAATGACTTAGTAAATGCCATTCTAATTGTTCATATGCGCATGCGCTCTCGTTCGACGTACGTATTATGCGCGTCGTGTACGCGCGGCGGCGGAGCGGTGTGTGTTGGTACGCGCGCGTATCATCGCTACCGCTGCGCGTTTTATTATTTTTATAAGTCACACGCGTTCGCCGGAATTTCGAAAAAAAAAAACCATTGTTCTCCGCATAGGCGCAACTAGCAGGGCGCAATAGGGTTTTTAGCACCCCCGAATTCAAATGTAGCACTCCTGTTTTTTTTTTTTCCACGTCTATATAATCCATAGTAATTACAGTTAAATACCATTTAATTTAATTTTAAGCCATTTCAGCGACCCCAATATTTGGGCTCTAGTTGCGCCCGTGGTTTTCCGGACGGGCACCGGGCGTGCCTCGTCCCGATGTCTTCGTCTCCCCCTCCCTTCCGAAACCCGTTCCAGCACAACGGACGTGCTTAAGACCTTCTATCCCGGGGTGAGTGGGTATGGAGTGAGCAATCAATAAACAAATTATCTTTTACGGAATGGAATACATTTTTATTCGGGGGTCATATCTCCCCGATCACCCCATTAACACCGAAGTGAACCACGGTCCGTTCCGGCGGAGTGCGCGACAATCGCGAAAGCGTTTTTTAGCTTCGTTTTAGCGAAGTGGTCTCAACACGATCACGAACACGTGTTTTGCGAACGCTCAGCAAAACGTTTATCGGACTTAATTCTGCAGTTGAAAGTAAATGTTAAAAAAAAAAAAGTAATTAAAAAGAAACGTAACTTACCCATATCCCTAATTGATCGTGATGTCGTTTCTCTCGTGTTCAAGAATAAAATTGATTAAGGAACTGCGGTTTTCGAACCATTATAAACGTTTAATAGATCCAGTGTTGTGTTCGATTTAACTCTATGGGGGAGGGGGACTGAATAAAATGTCACTCAAGAACGATGGGTTCCATATTTCTTTTATCCCTTTCCACAAAAAAAAAATCCTAAATATGACCTAAGAGTTAAAACAACATTTATTACATCTATTAAAGGAAATTATTTTTTTTAAATTTACATAATATTATTGTTGTAATTTCCTTAATAATATCGAGGTCTTAGACACATAAAATAATCATACAGCATGTATTGGTTACTAAAAAAACAATATTTATTTAAAATAATAATCAACAATAGGTAACATTCTACACAAACACACAACACAAAATTAAAATATATCATACGATAAACGCAATTACGTTAACGCTTCCTATGGTGTTCAGTCACACGACCACTAGAGAAGTTTCTTTATTCTCTTGTCTCATATTTTTTTTTTCATAGTATAACCTAATTAAACATATATGTTATAGTTCTATTTAATGTTTTTTATGTGCCAATAGGTTCTTCCTCATTTTCTAATATTTAATCGATTATTGGTATTTAAATAATACTGTTACATATTTCTTATATTACATTTGTTTTTTTTAGTGTTTAAATGTTATATTAACCTAATTATAATTACGGTATTTTTGTTTTATATGACTTATAGTAGCAATAAATTTAGCATGAGTCGTCTCAATATGATGCTCTTACTACCAGATTTCATTCGAAATTTCAAATGTTCCCTCTTAATGGAAGGTTTTGTCTTGTTAAAAAAACTATAATAGATTCGATGTTTGATTGGGTTCCTTCTCCACATTAAATTATTTGACGTTCTACTTTACTATCAATCTCACTAATAACTTATTTTTCAGGACATAAATTCTTCGCCTTGTATAATATCATTATTAAAATACAAATTATTTTGGTGGTATTCTAGATTTCCATATTTTTTCAGTAGTTAATAAAAATATTTTATGGTAAATTGATTCTTTTTTTTTATTTGAAAATACATTAACCCTTATACCTCATTTATTATTAACAAAAAATAATACAATACAGTTATAGAATAATCCAGATTTAATTGACGGATAAACTAACTAAAGAAATTTGTAGAAGTTGAATTTATTTAAAATCGTTTTCCTTCTTTGCCTTATTTAATATGTGTTAAAGAAAGATAAATAAAATTCAATTTTGGTATATATTTTTTTTGATTCAACAACATTTAATGTTCTGATTTATTTATTTTATTTGGGTAATATCCTATGAGTTTACGTATCTTTAATAAACGTCAACTGTTTTAAAATACGATGTTTTCTACGGCAATTAGTTTTTTTAAAAATTCATATAATTTAGAAGTTAACGAGGACGAAAGATTTAAGTTTTTATAATATTTTTAGTTCAAATTAAAATGTATTCTTAAAAATGTAGAATTATTAACTTATTTTATTTTATTATTTTTTTTTTTGTAGTTTTTTATTGACGTTCTCATATACAAAAAAAGGGGTAATATTATTAGATTAAATCATACTGATGCATTTAAAAAGTCGATAATTTTTAGGTTGTCTATGGTTTCGGATCTCAATGATGGGTCGATCGATAGTCTCAATTCCGATTCTTTGACGGTTAGGATCGTATTTCAGTTAAAGTGTGTTTAACCGTGATTCTGACCCCCATAGACTTTAAATGCAGGAGTTTGTTTTCTTGTCATCAGATTATTATTATTGTATGATATTTATTGAATGCAATACAATTATAATTATAATAAACAATTACAGTATTACTACTACTAACTAACAGGTAAATTAGAATAAACAAACAAATAAATATCCATTGGATGTCCGTTTGTTAGCCTGGTATGTCCTATCCACATGTGGTTTAGTGTTGAATCTTCTGTCCTCTCTATGAAGCTGTTATTTCATCGGTTTGACATGATATTACCGATGTCGATAACATGTTATGTAATTTTTATCCACAGACATAATAACACTACCGATCGCAACGTCGGCGTTCATTAACAATCCAAAAAATATATTTAAATCAAAATATTCAATTTATATTGTTACAATCCTTTCATGACGATTCAGCATTAATAATTTAATTACAAGAGCCTTATTAGCTTTGTTTAGAAAAAACCAAGCTTCGACCCGACGAGAAGGGAAAAGACTGCCCCCTTCACCTTCTCCCTCAAATCCGCCCCAGAATGTTATGATAATATTCAGATTAGTAACGCGTGTTCCTGTATACTACGTAATCTTATTTATTTTTTTATTTTTGATAAATTACAATCAATTGAAAAATACGAGAACATCGGTTGAACGAGTCTATTGTTAACGAGCAACAACATTAAACGTTACTTAAATAAGACAGCAAACCAGATGTGACGTACCGCATTTTCAAAGTATTTGTCCTTGGACAAACAACAAGTATTTTAAATCTACAGTCATATAATTGTACTTCTAAAGAAAACATACAGTATTATATAGTCTTAACTATGTGAAAGTATGACGCCGGAAATATAAATGAACTAACATTGAACATTTTGTTTGGTAACCCCCCCCCCCCGTTCAAGTTAGTAATGGAAATGAACGAAACGAAATAATTATCAAGCTTATATTGTTATAACCAATAGGGGCCGCTTACAGAATTGTTCGTCTCGAGGTCCGATTGCGGTTTATTTGACAATGATAGAATATCCAAACAACTAATCGATTACTCGTTTGATTAGACAAGCGATTATTAATTACTGTATTGTCTTATTGAACGAACGCAAACCATATTATAATTGTATTGTTAAACACTGTACACATATAGTGTCTATATTTTCCAAACAAAAATATACAATATAAAAATATTAAAACGCGTAAAAAAATAAAATTATTGTTTATGCAGAAATACCACGAGTGCTTAAAGTTATTTAATAAAGCGATAAAATAAAACAAAAATTAGTAAATTTTTAATACTCGTCAACGAACATACACACAGTAAGTATATAAAAATAAATGCTTAGCCTGGAGTATTATTATATTTGTAATTTACGACCGGTTTCGAATTAAAAATTCATCATCAGGTGTATACAAAGTCAATAAAACCGCGATTGAATATGAAAAAAAAATAAAGGAAGGTTATACGTTAAATGTGTTCATTCAATTATTTTGTCATATTTAGTTGGGATTTTATTGATTTTGTACATACCTGATGATGAATGTTTAATTCAAAACCGGTCGTATATTGCAAACATAATCCAGGCTAAGCATTTATTTATTTATTTTTAAGTATAAACTTTTTATTTATGTATTGAAATTATTTATTACGTCTAAAATAACACATTTATAAAATTCTCGTTTAATTTCTTGTAATGTAACGGGTTTTTCGAAAAACTATTGTCCCAGAAAAATTCAAAATAAATCCGCGAGTACTATTTCTATTCAATTTAAATTTCGCGCACAAGTGCATTTGAATCATGTAGCCTGGGATCCGAAAAAGTATTCACACCGACGTAAGATATAATCAACGAAAATCTATTTGTCATGCCACACATCGAACCACATATATCGACCTATTATAACCTATAATATATTTTTATCACGAATAAACGTTATAGGTGTACAAATTTGTCATCGATAAATGTCTCCGTGGTGTGCACAATAAATGACGCTGCGCATTCAAGCATCCGAACTAAACAAACTATTTACATTTCGCACACACCGAACGAGTACAATTTTAAACGGAGGAAAGAGTTTGAATGGACGATTTCGCCTCTGAACATAATACACTGTTCCGTATACATATACGTTTTTCCGCACTAAAGCCTAGTTCACACTATGTTTTCGTTCTCAACATACAAAACATTTTTGACCAATGAAAGGAGATCGTTCAAATTAAAAAATATTCACCAAAATATGATAATACAGTGCAATTTTCAATGTATAAACTAAAATTTATAATTTACAATCTATAACATTTACTTATGACTGATTTATTGAATTTTACCAATTATGTTTACAGAATGAATAAATCATACGTATACAATAGTCGACAAATTTTTTCGACAATTTATTAAACTAGATTATGTATAAATATTTTTGAATTAAAATTAAACAAAAGAAATTTTTTTTAATTTTATAGAGCATATTTAATTTTTAAATTGTACATATTTTACCATTTTTTAAGGCATAATTATAGCGTATTTTTCATGTTTTTTTTAGTGCTGAAAGTAAATCGTTTATACTGGTCGTGAATAACGTTAAAATCGACCAAGTGACTAGGGGCAAAAAACGGGTGGGCGGGCGCGCGTAACAAACATCGAGTGAAGTGATTGCAAAGATCCAAGCCTGTCAAGTTAATGATAATTTTTAACTGGGTCAAAAAAATGGTTTAAAAAAAAGTTGATTGAAAATATTTTAAAAAGTTTAAAGTTAACAGTTATTTTTTTTTATTTTTTTTTTTTTAACTCAGTTAAGGTAAAGGTTAAATGAACATTTTCAATTAACTTATTAACTTAAATTATTATTAATATTTTTTTTTAATATCTATATAAATACCCAGTTATATGGTTTAAATTAATACAAATTATATTGAACACAGTAAAGAGCCAATAGTTTTTCTATACATAGAATTAAATTATTAAGTACTGATGAATCCAATTATGTGGTAAGTACCAAAAATATACAAAATGCGATTTTTTGATTTATTAATTCGGATAGATAGGTATTGAATATTTTTTTAAATTATTAAACAAAAAACACATGGTATTTAAGAATTTAATTAATTTTAAACTCTGAATACTTTTTCATGGAACTAAAAGTCTAAAGCAGGGGTCGGAAACCCGCGGCCCGCGGGCCGTATGTGGCCTGTGAAGCAATTTTTTATGACCCGCACACTGGTGGTTAATTTTTTATATTTTATTTTTATTCAATAAAATTTTTCATACAATTTTCAATACTATTCAATTATTTTTTTTTTTATAAATAAAATCTAATCTAATCGTTAATAGTTGATGTTTATTCTATATAGTTATATAGTCAGTTTAATCTAAAAAATTGTTATTATTATCGGAGTCGAAGATAATGATGGCTGCACTACTCAGTCATAGGTTAAATTAAATATACTTAAAATTTTAAATAAATATAATCTATGTATTTAATACATATGTATCTAATATATTTAATCTATGGTCATAGTTACTTTGTGTTTGTAGCAATTAGTATTACACCGTGATTACGCCCGTACGTGTGACTGTTTGCGTTTGTAATAGTTTCATTTTACAAGTAAATCCAAACATTATGGCGACTAAAAAAAAGAAAAATTTGTAATAAACATCGTTTTTTTAATAATTCTTGGGTTGATTTATACTTTTTCGCCGAAAATAAAGGTAAGCCATTATGTTTAATTAGTCAAAAAATTAAATTTTTTCTTAAAAGCATTTTTTTCCAGTAACATTTGTATTTTTTACACTCATATTTCTATGTAAAATAATCAAATATTATAGTAATACAATTATTAGTATATATCACATGTACATTTTTTTTCTAATGTGGCTCTTGATAAACATTTGAAAAAAAAATATGACCCACGTGGTTCAAAAGGTTGCCGACCCCTGGTCTAAAGCATAACCCAATTGGTTTTAATTTAAAAATAACTTATTTATGGCGAAAATATTTTATAATATGTTCTTGAAAATTATGCATTTGTGATTTGTATCTATGTCAATATAATATTATAATATCATATTTCTTATAATTTATTAATATTTATTAATTATTATTGTTATTATTACAATATACTCGTATGCCGCAGTATGATACGTTATATCTTTATAAATACGATACACCTATGTATTATTATATAATATATACCTATTTAGCTATATGGCTATTGCTACATATATTTAATTAAGTTATTTTTATTGAAGAATACGAATTAAATTTAACTTTTTTTCTGATTTCCTATTCAAGTAAATAGTTATACATCATATACATCATCGATAATAATTTTATTATATTTTTTGTTTAATCATTTATAAATTAACATAACTTGAATTCGATTAAAAGCAGTGTTGTGCTTTAGATAAATTTATCTAGATAAAAACTTCATATGGTTCTGAAATTTCTTATTTAGTTATTTATTTTATATTGAATGATGAAATTGTAGATTAGTTATTACTAATGATTAGCTACAGATTTCATCATTCAATATAAAATAAATAACTAAATAAGAAATTTCATCTGTATATTTACTTTCAAAAAAAGATTCTAAAATAGTTTTACATAGCATTTATTATTAATTATGAACAATAACAATTTATTATGTATATATTAACTACATAATATGCATGGGAGGTGAGAACTATTTATAATTTCATAGTATGGCCCATACGGGGAAGTCTCATGCTCGTATTACTATTGTTCTGTGGTATTACGAACGCCGAAAGAGCATTTACAAGAATATTAGAACCAGAGATAACGCACCATAGGTTTAAATTGGTTATTATTGCAGCTGCGCGGTAGATAGTTTATAAATACTAAAATACAGAAATAATTGTCGATTAGAAAATAGCAATATTACAATACGCATTACGCTGTTTCTACACAGAAATTGATCGTTCTCCATCATCATTCTACCGCCTTAAATTCAATATTTATGTATAAATTATGTCCATTATTCATGTAATCATTTGCTCTAAAAATTGTCATTACCGGACCCCAATTCTATTAATTCGTACTTTGATGTGTCTACATAATACGATTGTACAACAAAATAAATATTAAACATGAAATGTCCGTTATTTATTAAAAAGATTGTACTGTACACAACGCACTCTCATCCACAACGTGTTCAGTGTTTGTCGTCAGACCGTCTTCATATTTTTCATAATTTTGTCTATGACTTTCTATTTTATTTTATTGGAGAAATATTTTATATTTTGAAATGGATCGTAACACAATACATTCGTTACCCAAGACCAAAAGAGTTCGCCTAGAAAACGGATTAAAACGTTGATGCCTTATCTAAATATCTAGATAAAAATTATCTTATCTATTTATATCTAGATAAAAGTGATTTATCCATCTATATCTAGATAATTTTAAATCCACGTATCTTATCTATATCTAGATATTCTTTTTTTATCTAAGCACAACACTGATTAAAAGTAACTCGTTATTTATAAAGTTTATACCAATTAAACCGAGTTAGGTTAAAAACTAAAATAAAACGAAAATAAAAATAAAAACAGTTAATTTAAATTTTTTAAAACTTAACTTTAACTTTTTAACTCGTTCATGGTCAGGTTTGCAAAGATCAGCGCCGGTTACAAAATTAACGGTATAGCGCGTAACCGACGATATAAGTTTAACGTCGCGAAAGCAATACGCGTACACGGATTACTGCGGAACGAGAGCGCGAGTAAGAAATAATATGTAAACCATACGCGCATGAAACGGGGACGTATTTTAGGGGGCGAAGGGGCGATCGCCCTCCCCTGAATCCGTATTTAAGGAATCGATTATACGTGAGATACACATTTCAAATTTTTTTTTAATGTGGATCATTTTATAACGAAATAAAATTATGCGTGGTCGTGAATACTGAATCGGGCTTTTTGTTGGGTCCATAGTTAGTAGAAAATCAAACGAAACACAAGCGTTACTTTCAAAACACAGACAGATGTTAAAAAAGAACTAAACGTAAGTCGATTCTAACTGGATCCGGTATGGGATTAAAAAAAAAAAAAAACTAAAAATATTAAGGGTTCACCAGATTTCAATATTACCAACCATTTTACTTGAAAATGTTGTGCCTGAATCAAAGAAAAAATTTGAGTCGCCCTCACCCACCTAGAAGTAAGGCTGAATACGTTCCTGGCGTTAGATATGATAATGTGCCGGGGCGACATGTTTGGTTAACAACGATAATAATAATAATGTAACGTACGTAACGTCGGCAAAAAGAAAAACATCAACACGAGGCTAATTGTTACTGTTGTCCGAGTGCACTCGACACCGCGTACGTTCACGTGTATACGCATTGTGATAATTGATAACACCGTTTGTTATCGTTGTATATTTTATACATAATACGTACCCCGGTTATTAGCATAACGTTTTATGATGCGCGTTCGATCGATGTTTGTTTTGTATTGGACGGACACCCGGTGGTCGCATCACAACAATACGTACAATAATAATAATAATACGATGATGGTATAGGTATACACCGCGAATGCAGTCCGTAAGGGGTTGAAACCGTATACCTACGTCGCGGTACGTTTCTGCCGTGCGTATACGCATTATTGTTACACACACGTATATTACATTAACGTTACGCTGTGCGCACACACGCGCATCTGGCACCCACTCGAAAGGGTTACGCGAGAGGCACGACCATTAGCGTGTGCATTATACGCCAAGACGGCGGCGGCCGCGCACAAGCTGTCAAAATACAAATGCCGTTTATCGTTTATTGTATCCGCTGGATACGTCCGTAAAATACAATAATAATAGTATTATTTATTTGTTTAATTATATCGTATTGCTAATCTCATTCGGCGCTTTGTTATTTCACTCTGCTGCACCGTCAACGTGGTACATTGGGTACCGCACCGGTACTACTGGATTGTTTATGCGCTTTCGGATATTATTTACACAAAAGACGTGCGGTGATTACCTACGTATAAATATATTCATCGCTTAAGTACGTCCATCTGCATTCGCAGAGTTGAGTTCGAGAGAAGGGTTTGTATTTTATGATTTCGTTTATCCTGTGAGAGGGGGGCACCGATTTCGTTACCGAGATATACGTGTTTGATTTTTTTTTTTTAGTAAATTAAAAATAAAACGGGCCAAAACGTTGCAATAATAATCCAAAAAATCCGTTAAACATTGAAACGCTTTATTTTTTTAACTTTTTTTTTTTCATATAACGTTGATCACCGGCGTATCCATTTAACGGGGGTGTTTTATAATTTAATAGACTTATAGTAAGTGGGGGTTCTTCCCCCCTCCTACTCTTTACATTTATAAATACCATGTATTTATATAAATTATTATATTAATGAAGATGATTATATTTACATATACCTACGTTTAGTTAAACTATACTGTAATTAAGTTTGCAATTTGGTGAAATACCATAAAATACGGGGGTGTTCCAACACCCATATCACCCCCCTTAAATACGCCCCTGACGTTGATCAACCGCGAGGCGTAACATTTATTCCAAACCGTCGAATTGTACGATTATATCAACTGCGGTTGATTTCGTTTGGACCGCACGTATTACGCTAACGAATACAATGCATATTCGATTAATGTGTGTTTTAAAAAAAAAAAAAAAAATTCCTTCGTCCGCCGAAGTTCGACAACAAGTTACAGTTGGTCGTCGTGACGGCAGAAAATGTGGCAAGTCGATGAGCGCGGCGAAGTACGCGTGCAAGAACAATTTCATCGTATTTGCATTTGTTTATGCGTTTATCGTACGCCGACAAACGATGTTGTACAGGTGACACGTGCGCATAATGCATGGATAATAAAAACGATTCGCGTGGACTGCACTCGACTGACGGAGCGAATGCGCAGAAATCCGAAAAAGGAATTCCGACAACGTGTAATACCATAGTTCATATGCACTTATCAGTATCGTTGCACTCGTGTTATCTGACGTGTGCGTTCGAACGCATTCGATCCTGCGGCGCAGGCGCGAACCATAGTAATACTACTGGTATACTACTACCACTAGCAGTGGCGTATGCGGGGGGGGGGGCTAGTGGGCTACAGTACCCCTCCCCTGAAATGTTTAAAAAAAACTTAAAAACTATTTTAAACGTTTGTTATATTTTAACGGTGCGTCCAACGTCAAATCGTTTTGGGACGTTATGTAAATAAAATATAGGTAAGCACCTAATGCGTATTGTTAGTAATTCTTGGATAGCAGTGGTAATTTACGTAACTCTGTCCGCAGTAGCCACTCCCGAAAATATTTTCTGTATACGCCTCTGATAACCGGTAACCTGCAATATGTGAGTGCTCAACCGCGAAGGTCTGCTGCGAGGGTTTGCGAACGATCCGAAGCGTTAAAATAGTTTTCGTTTTTAATGCGGTGAAAACGGTCGTTTAGACTATACCGACCGATGATCATAACATTACGCACCGATATCATAGCACCGGTGTTTTGATTGTGCAAAACAACGAATATTGTACGTTTCGCGCGTTCAATAGTGATTCGCATCGATATAGGTGTCTGCTGCGGTCACCACTGTACGACGCGAGTGTTGCGTTTGACTCGCGTTTGATCGTAATTCGTCATTTGTTTTCGGAACGATCCGTCGCATACAACGGGAACCTGAAAAACTGTTCCTCCACGCCAGTGGTTTTCAATCTTTTTAACAATGCGGCACACTTCATATCTCCAACAAAATTTTCGCGGCACATCAATTCATAAATGATGTGAACCATAATTTATATATACATGCATGTATACTATTTACAGTATACCCTATTAGAGGGTTGTTTATTGTGAAATATGTTAATACAATCGATCGGTCGAGACGGCCGCGACGGGCATACTTACAATGAATAATATTATGTGTATCTACGATTAGTTCGATCAGTTTTCATATCGAATATCAATGATAAGCTGGTAAATACATGCTTATAAAACAATTTATAGATTTATCACGGTACGTTTAAAGGGCGCTCGCGGCACACCAATGTGCCGTGGCACACCGGTTGGGAACCACTGGTCTACGCGGTCGTTTTGACTATCACTACGTGATTTAGTCGCTCGGCGAGTGCACACATGAAAACCGCTCCGAGCTTTTAAAGCGTATACTCGGAGCATATAAAATGCCAATTCGCCAATGCAAAATGAACTCTGCGGATGAACGCAGAAATATCAAATATCTTAAGCGGCTTGGTTTTTTTCCGTTCCGTTTGCTCCGTTCGCGATGTGCGCACGCTAATGTTTTAGACGCCACCGTGATTGTACCGTGTTTTGAAATACTGACAATAATATCCGTACGTAAAAACGTGCACGAGAACAATTCGCAGACAAAGTGTACTTTTTTGCAAGTTTATAAATGAAAATTTGTTCATGTCAATATAACAATGACCCAGGCATAAAACTTTAGGCATTTGCATATTTATTTAAAAAGTGCATACTACAGTTCGATACAAATTCGATCCATAGTACGCACATTTCGAATACAAACATTTTTGTTGCATAATTTTTTGCTTGTTTCGTTATTTTTCGTAGGAACTCGCGTGTTTATGGTTTAAGAACTTTTACATGCATATTTCATAGGTTTAACGAAACTATTTCTACAAATTTATAGTTCAACAAAAATATTAGATAAATGATAACCAAAATCGTACATTTTATATCGTCTGACGAAATGAATTAATTCATCAATGACTATTTTAGTATTGCTCCCAATGATATAATTTCTATTGTACCGAGAAACCGTAACAGTGATCGCTCGAATTTATTTTTATTTAAATTTACCAAGGCATTATTATTGTACCACGATATAAAGTGCAAGTGGATCGTTAGCAGTATTTATACGTTTATGCTCAAGAAGATTAAATTTTGATGAAGATTGTACAGCTTGTACAACAGGAAGACACAACAATACAGGAGTGCGGAGTGTTAAATCGTTTTTAATTTAATTTTAATTTTCACCCCTCGTGTACCTAGATTATGTAAATCGTATTTTATTCAATAAATCGCACTTTGTAGCATATTTTTAAAAATTTTTCTGCATATTACGATGATTTTTGACGCAAATGTACGCGTGCATATTCGAGTACATTTTAGCGCGTGAAGTTCCGAGCCAATGATAATAACTATACAAAATAACGTAACATTATAATATACACGTCGAACTGCGGTTTTCCGCAGACACTGTACAACACACATTTATACGTGCACGTATAAATGAACGTACGCGCGCACGTACTATTATTATACGTTCGCGTAATATTTTAATAGGTCAATTGCGACGACGGTCCCCCTTTCCCAGACCCGAATCACGAACTTATTCATTTTTTTTTGCCCACTCTCTATCATCGTTTTGTTGTCCAATAAATTTCCATCTCCCGCATCGGAAGTTAATACTTTTTGTCGGATATCGGGTTTCGCCGCAAATGTACGCCCGATCGAATTATCTTCATAAAAACGTTTATGCTCATCCGATTCCATTGTTGTTTTGGACGTTTAAAAAAAACACCCTTATGCGCACGGTTCTGGTTCCGTACAATGATGATTTATTATAAAACCTTCAACAAGTCGGACCGCCGCCGACAGGCATTAGCTCCGCGTGTAATTAGAGCTTTGTTATATTGACGGCCCATACTTATATCCATATATACATATATATATATTTATATATATATTTATTTATACGTGCGTGCGTATATATATGAATAAAAATATCAAATTTGTTTTTTCACTTTGCCGCACGGTACGGCTATTATATTAAGGGTATACAATATTATCTTTCTCGCGACGAAACACCCGGTCGATATCAACGCGTAACTTATATCCTTTTCCGAACGACCGATTCTTCTACATTAATATATACTCCATCTAAAAACGATGCCCACGTCTAGTAACATATTTTCTGTGCCCGTATTGTGCTAACGTCGGCTGTACGCACGAACGTATAGAACATAATCGATCGATTACACTTTTTAACGTTATTTCTTTTATCTTTTATATATATATAAATATATATATATATATATATACGTACGCGCAACTATTGTTACCGCGCGCGATACACACGACCAGCTCTGAACTCGGAAAGAAAATCAATTGTCACATTGTGTATCGTAGAACGATGCGGCGCGCTAATGATTAGTGTCGGAAATCAACGAGTTCTAATTCATTCAAAATGCCCCGAACAATTGAAACCCGTATGATAATAATTATTACTGTTGGCGAAGTTTTCGTCGCGGGAAGAATTTCCGTCCATGCGTAATAATCTGCTGCGCAACGGCGAACCGTCCCGAGTTGAAATAAAAACGCACGCGGCGGCAGGTAAACCGATTACGGTTTTGTTCCATTGTGTACACATAAATATCGCCACCGTTTGACGTTTTAATATTTCACTTCTGTTTCTCGATATTTATTTACTTAATTCGCTGTACGGGCACTTTTCGTCGATCGCCGTACGTCGAACGGAAAATCGAATAAATACGTCAACGACTGTTGTTCGACGCAGCGGCGGATCCACGGGGGAGGGGGGGGGATTTAAAATATTTTTCTTTTTCTAAAGCGCGAGGGAAAATATAAACAGTGGTAAACATTTTTCAAACCCCCTCCCCCGAGAGAAAATCCTGGATCGCGGGACGCGCACAGCCGCAAACGCAAATGGATTACGATGAAACGCTTTCGGACGTACCGAATACGTGTCTTACGACAATCGGTGAACGTACGTCGACAAAGGAACGTGTGTTTGGACGATGGCTGAGCATCGGTTTTGCCGGCAATCGGATGTTCGTCGTCGACTCGATAACGCTATGAATTGTTTTTTTGTCGCCAACCGCAGCTGCCTACTTGGGTTCTTGTGTACGTCAATGGTTCGTGAAACAGTGAATGCGCGTTTAAAACTATGCGCTTACACGTATTTGTGTACACGTCTCGAGTTGACAGGAGATGATGACTTGTCCGCAGTCACCGTCGTCAACGAGTCTGTACCTCGTAGAAAGGTCAACAGCGGTACGCACCGGCGGGTACCGTCCGTATTTATAATGTATTCATTCGAGAAAATATACGTTCGCACAACGACCCGTCCTCGGTTCCGGGAAATCAGCAGCAAACAGCACCGGTGTCCTTTAGGGACGGTCACGTGTACCCTTGTCCGCAGCGCTCGTTTATTGTCAAAACATCGCAGCTCCCGAAATCCCATCTTAACCGCATATTTATCGTAAACGTATGTGAAGTCCTGTCAGATTTGGTCACGATCGATATCCGGCGGACATCGTACATTGTACTACTATTGTTATTACCATTTGTTATTATTATTATTATTATTATTATTATCATCACATCGACCCGTACGGACCCGTGGCTGCTGATCAACCCATTCAATGCGGCGGACCCGTTCGAACAGAGCGTTGTATTGCTTTAAGGCGTAGTACGTCCATTTATAGTTCATCACGTCCGCGCGTTTCACTTGCACACGCATTGTGCTGCCGTACGGCGACAGATAAAATAATGTGCACAATGACCTCGTTCGGTGTAATGCCGGACGCGGACTCGGGAGCACGTCCTCGCTAACGGGGTGGTCATCGCACTATAATGGGTCACACTTTCCGCAAAAGGGATCGCGCGCGAAGGAAACATTCGCGTGGGTTTCCGGTCCGACCCGTTCGCGCATGCGTGTTTCTCGAACCCAGTGGCGTAGCAATGGTACGTGCAAACTGTGCCTACGGCAGGAGCGCGAATTGTAAAGGGCCGCAAAATTGTGCAAAAGTCGTATTTTTACCCTACTATCAAATCGACATTTTTCCATTGTACTTTTTGAAATACGTAGTTGTTGTTTGAACACGGTACGTGTGCATTTAATGATGAAATTATGAAAATAGCACAAGGGCATTTAAATAAAAAATTTGAAAATGTGAAAAAATGATCGAGGAACTTGCCAGTCTTAAAGCTAGAAAAGCAAATTTTCAAAGTTTAAAATTAACAATGTAATATTTACTTGTAAATATAATTTATATACTTAAAAAAAAAATTAATAAAATCAAAGATTAAAAAAATATCATAACATCGAATTTAATTGGTTAAAAAGCGTTTTTTTTTTAAGTTTACCAGGGGCGCTAGCACGTCTTTCTACGCCACTGCGTGAACCTGAAGGATTTTGCGCTTTTCGTTCCACCGACGATTCCGAACCATCCGCAAGACTCGTATTGCAGTCCTCGAACTTGACGAACGATCGATATGTTCAATCTCCCGATTGGATTCAATACGGAAATGAAAAACCAACACAGACGGTGCACATATTATGTTTTTCGTTCATTTGAAATTCTATTATTTCATAAGCTGTTGGTCGCTTCGTGTTACGTTAAACTTTTCTACGCGTTTCTTAAATCGACCAGAACGATTCCAAAAAACCACCGGGAGCATAATAATACGACATCATTTATATCGCGTAGGACCTACGCCGTAGGTAATAACGATAACGATACGCGGGGTAACCTTACGTTTACGGAAATATTTTCGGCAACTTTTAGCGAAGTTTAAAACGTTTCCACACGAAAGCTACGCAACACCGTCCCGCATTGCGTCGGCCGACATGGGTTTTAGGTTCGCGAAAATTTGATTCTTCGGCGGTACGTACATTGTCGTCGTTCGAATCGCTGCGCGGCCAGGTTTTTTTTTGATCCTTTTTTCATTCTTACCGTTCGGATTTTTTATTTTTTACGCCGAAACGCCCGTAACGCGTATAACACACCGCGCGAATCGAGCGCACTTTGGCCGGAAATCAATAACGTTCGGTGCCGCGGTCGGCGGAATCTCGTGCCGCACGCATCCGGAGGCCATACCGATAATTTGTGAACTCCTACGCGCTCTCGGTTACCCTTTTCGTTCCCCGCCCGCCGCGATCGGCAACGGGGTGCGATAACCGAACAACGCGCGCGCGTCTATAAATAAATCGCCGTATAAATAAAACGACGCGGTACGAAAACGTGGAATGGCGTTCGTCAAAACGACGCGCGCGACGTCCGCAACGTTCCGATCGGCTCGCCCGACAACGGGATTCGTCAATCAGACTACGGGTTCCTGTGCTGGGCAAGAGGGCATGGCCCGGGGGCGCAATTCTAAGAGGGGCGAAAATTACAAACACTATTTGTGTGATATATTTCACGAAATACGAAAAAGATGTAGTTAAAACAATTTCGTTTGAAAATTTCATTGATAAATTTACCTCTGTAAAAGCAGGAAAAGTATTAAAATAAATTTAAAATCATCTAACACTATTGTATAGCAAAAACATTTGAAAAAAATTACACGTTTTTTATAATGTATTTTATGTATTTTATTAATGTATTTATATAATGGTTTTTATTTTTAAATAATACAAATAGTTATTAAAGTTTATTAGTAATTATTACCTTGTATACTATGTTTTTATACATGGTTTATGTATCTCAAATGATTTTTTGTAAAAAAAATACAAATTTCCCATTGGGGTGGAGGCGCAAATACGGTGATTCACCAAGGGCACCACCAGACATCAATACGGTCATATATAATAATAATATTGACCGGGGCTAGGAGTTCACGGTTACGAAACATGGATTTAAATAAAGCAGAACAACGAACATTTGAAAGTTTTTAAACGTGGTGTTGGAGAAAGATGTTGAGAGTGGGTTGGATAGATACCGTACCAACGAAAACATATCCAATGAAATAGACGAACGAAGCCATCAGAACATGACGATGTATCGAATCACGGGAATCAACCAACCCATAGAACAATAGAAGGGATAAATGAAGGTAAAAGGGACTGAGAACGTACGAGAACTTCATTTGTCAAACAAATTATCTCCGAGGCTGGGCTAACAAGTTACACCGAACTGAAAAGGCTAGCTGAGAACAGGGAAGAGTAGAGAGCGCGTGTCCAATTGTAAAATCAACTTTAAGTGTTAGAATAAGGGTTGACATTAAACCTTAAGGGTTGAATACCAAAAAGGAGTTCGAGACGATGTGTGCTGAAAAACGGTGAAGTATATGCGGTTTAATGCTGTGATACGAACAACGGTTGCAACCGCGTGTACTTTTGTTGCGGTAATACTTATTGGTTACTTCGAACTTTTATAACACTTATGGTACAGAAATCAGGTGTAATTCCTATTACAGTAATACCATTTTTGAAAATAAAAACTAACCGACATTCAAAATACGTTACAAATTTCACTGGTAGCTCGTATTAGGTATACCGTATACACGAATATAAATAATGGACTGTTCGGACCGCTTTCAAACGTTATCTGAGCTAATGAAACGAACTAGCGAATTATAACAGTCACGTTACATAATTATCATTTTATTTTATTTACGTGTATATTTTTTCGGACTTTCCTCGAAATAAATTATTAATGATGTGTCATTGTTTTTATTTTTTCATCAGAGCTATTAACTAATAAACAATATCAATGGTCAAAATGTATTAATATAAATGCCAATGCATATTTTAAATACAGTAAATACCTATTATCGGTATATCGTTAAACCATATAAAACCTGATAATATGATTGATATTATGTAATAGAAAATCTTGGTATAAATTATTGCCATTCCGTGTTCAGCCAACAGCTATTGTAAATGTGTTATGTTCACTTACATTTTCAATATTAACTTTGATCTAGAATTATTAAAATTTTTATTCGGTGGAATTCGATTTAGTGTGTTTCCGAGTGAATCATTTTTACAAGTTTAATATCATTAAATTTGTATCCAAAACTGCTAAGAGTAAAATATCGGTTCTTGGGTTGGTTTAAATAGTTTATTTTATCAACAACAATTTAAAGGAGCTTTTACTTCTCACACGGTAGATAGTAAGTTAGGCACTAAATAGGTAGGTGGGTGTAATTTGATTTAACTGCATGTGCTCTCAAAAATCCTCTGCGCGCCACTGCAAGAGTATGCACGTTTTTGTTCGATGACAGTTAATGAAAAAATTGTAACTGCTAACAATTATTGTACTACGTTATAGTCACGACGGATAAATCACGAGGTAACGAAATAAGTGCTCTGCAATAATCGCACGTGTAACGGCATATTGAGTTTTCATCCGAAAAAAACGTTTTCAAGAAGTCAGCGATCCGGAAACGATATGATTCGCGTCCGACTTCCGCCGCCGATTTTATTTTAACGATACATTTGATTTCGCGTGTAAATAGCGTCAAATATTAACGAATATCACTCGATCATCAAAGTTTGTGTTTGTTGGAAATAACTCGGAAACGTGCGTACGCGCATAAGGTTTGACGATGACACTGCAGCGTTACCGTAACGCATGCGCGTGCAACGACATACGATCATAGGGCTGCGAGAACGATTTTATGAGATTGGTTGGCGTAAAAAAAATATTTTTTTCGCCGCGCTCGTCCGTTTTCTCACGCATCACTTGCACATTTGGTTTTCACGTCAATAGCTCTTGCACAACAACACAACGGGTCGAAATTAGTAAAATATCATTTATTACGTGTACCGACGTACGCGCACATACCTTAGAACGTAACCTAACCGACGGTACGAAACACATCAGATCGGATGAGATAAGCGGTTCCGAATGATAATAACGGAGTGGGTTCGTTTTGTTTACAGTGAGCGTAACGACACTATACGATGTGCCTGCGCGCGTCAGAAGCGACTGGCAATAGGTTAAGACAGGGCGAGATGAAACCCGATAATAACATAAAATAACGATACAAAACGTATGTTTATATAAATATAAAATATTATAAATGCACACTTACGTGAATGGTCGTCGTCGTCTGTCGTGCAGCGCGGACAAAAACCGGTAAAATAGATGGATCAATGGTGATAATAATAATAATGAAAAAAAAAAATAAAAAAAAACGAGTTGAGTGCATCGGAGACGGCGAGGATTATTCATGAACTCGCCGCGTGAAGTGTAACACGAATAACAAATGGTACCGAAGTGTACCTGTACGTGTATTGCACTCACATTAATTTAACAAAGTATAATTCTATACGTGTACGGTGTACATTTGTTTTAATGTATAGTGATTTTAAAACATCCTCGGACGAGTATGAAAATGTGTTATGATAATAATTATAACTATTATTGTAATACGACTTGAAACATAAAATTAGTGTACGGCGGATTAAGTGTATTTAAGTCGAGTCGGAAAGGATATTTTTACCCTGCTGAGGCGGTAAACAAATGATAATCGTTACGAGACGGAAAAAGAATCGTCTAAAACCAACATCTGTGGTGTATAGTTACCACGCATAGCAGTAGTAACGCCCCCGTCGCGTCACGTGTTTTTGTAATGCGTTTAGCGTACACATGCACTACTCGTGCGGTTGAGCGCTCCGCGTTCCAAATAATAACTACGGAAAATATATATATATATATACGAGTACTTGCGCAGCAAAACCCGATTAATACACTACACCTGAACGCATTTTTTTGTCGTGATCGATTTGAATTCAATACGAAATGATTTCAACTCCATAGCCGATGATGTGTAAACGCAACAAAATTATCCGTATTATAAATTGTACGTGTACATTGTGATAATATAACATAACTTTTATATTTATTTTTTATTATGCCTTACATCTCTCATGTTATATTTTAGATATGTAATATTTTTCTTTTTTTAAGAACACTGTAAACTCAGACAACCCCAGGCATCCACACGAATTTTCTCAGTGAGGCCCAGTTATCTTTTGATTACAAATAAAAATAAAATAACTGCTAGTGAAAATATATAGTATTGATGATAATATAAGTTGACGTTCGTACAAGTCTCATCGTACTGTAGTTATCGCGCGTAGTGCCGTGCGGTCGACGATAGCAACAACTTTCGTGGGCTGACCGCCCAGTACGCGCATTGAGATCGTTACTCTCTCCGTGATTTTTGTTAACGAATGTTACCATTTTCGTGCGACGCATAGCGGTGCGTTGCGTATCCGCAGCCATCGTCGGCGATAGTGATAAGCCTCCGTGTGCGACCGGCCGGGTACGCAATCGCATTGTTATCGTCGCACATAAATGTATCCGTGATTCCACGTTTTCATTATTTGTCGGCCTATGTTTCAAAAATGTTGATAGTCATGCTCTCGGTGCTACAAGGTTTTTTTAAGTTCCTTTGTTTTCAGTTTTGGTGTGATGCACTGAGACATTTTATTGTTAATGTGACGACCGGCGGCTTGACCCTTCGCGGTAACGGTCGTCGGCCGATATTCCTTCTTCTCTTTTCTGTTCTAGTCGTATAAACACCTCTAACCGTTTTCGTTCCTGCTGCAGGTATCAGATTTCACGTTTTTACTTGTGTTGTTCGTTTCACGTGAATTCTTCTGTCTGGTAAATATCGTTCGCGCATTTATTGCCTATCATTTAATAGTATTCCCCTGTCTAGGGTGGTCATTGATTGCCAGCAGAAGATTGTGAGTTTCGTGGTTTGTGGAGTTGTGTGTACGCTGCAGCAGTCATTGTATTGTGAATTAATCATCGTGTCGAGGTTAACGGCGCTCTTGAGTGTGCGCGGGATCAAATCTGTGCTTTTTATTGTATCGATTTGATTATTATACGGATCTCGGCACCTCAAGACGTCATAACCTCAAAAGGTATGTGGTGCACCACCTTTATAATTATTACGCGTATTGGCACCTATTGATTGATATATTTATTTAATTATTGCGATTATACTGGAACAAGTGGTCAATCATTCTATTTATAACCAAAAACAATTTTCATTATTATCATTATTATGATTACTAGGGACGGTAGCTTAACAATTACCTATCCTCCCGGCCGTTAAGGCTCATTCATTTATTATTCATTAAAGCCGAACGCGAGACAATCAATCCTAATAATTTTTTTATGAAAAAAAACCACCGCTGTTCACCACCGGAGTATTTGATAAACACAACAAACTAACCGCATCGCTTAGGTTTTTGTCGCCTCGACTTTCCCCGGCACACGCACATCGATCAGATTCGCTATCCTCTGCGGTGCAAACAATAACGTATGGGAACCGGAGCACATGGGAAAAAAGCAATTTCGCCGATGAGTCCCTACCGCTCATTCATTCCGCGTAGCCGTCGAATACGGATTTTCCTCGCGTGTTTTTGTGCACCGCCGGTAGACACGGGTGTTCCAAAGAAAATGAGTTCGTAGAGGTGGTACACTTTTTTTCACTCATTTTTCGTCTCGTCTCTCTCTCTCTCTTTCTCTCTCTCTTCAAAACGCGTTTTTTAGCCAGCCATTAAACACATTAGGTGTCGGTCTCACGCGCATACAACAACAAATCGACAAAAAAACCGCACGTCCGTATCGTATTATGTGTTATTTATTTATATTATTTTATTTTTTGTTATTATTATTTAATATTTTTTTTTCTCCGTACGCCCCTTTACGATAATAAGACTATTAAGGGCCGCCGCACCCCTCTCCGTCCGCTCACCCGATCATTTAACCACCGCGTGTATTTATTTTGTCACAACACGCTACTAGTAGTGGTACAAAAAAAAAAAAAAAAAGACAAATATAAAAAAAAATCCGAGGGAGCGAAAAAAAATATAGAAAAGAGTGCGTGTGCGAGAGAGAGACGGATGGGAAGAACGATGGATATAATATTGGTTCGCGCACGTATAATAGTCGCACACGGTATAATGTGTACACCTAAATGTATTATATACCGTACATAATACGCGGCGGCAGCAGCAGCGGTGTAACCGCACACAAACTGCATCCTGGAAATGGACATTTTTAAATAGTATTTAGAGATTAGTGCTGACGGGGGAACGAGACCCGGTGACAATGGCGGTCTCAGCATGTGGCTGACATAATAGACTACGGGCATAATGCCCGCGTGTGCAACGCCGTACGCGTGAAAGAGAGCTGCGCAGGACCAGTAGAATTATCGGGCTGCGTATACACTCGTACGTTCACGGGGCGCGCGCGCACCACCCTTGTCACGGAGACGTGTGTACATGTATACGGTGTTCCAAGACAACACCTTTTAACGATTAAGCTACCGGGTATGTTTTGGTCGACCCGCGGGGATTAAACCTCTGCCGGCACCCGTCGACCGGGCTTTTAAACATAAATGCCCAACGTCCTTTGTACAACGTTATGTATTATCGTTGAGCGCGACACCTTTCTTGTCGCGTATTCTTTCGCGCCTCCTCCATCGCGTCGCATTGTTATCGACCACCGCACGTATGTTTACCCGGCGGCGGCGGCCAGCCGGACCGTGTGGGTGTTTGTGCGCGACCCGTAACGCCTCGTTCGAGGAAATCCGATCCGACGATAATATAACATAATAATAACATAATGTCCCGTCGTCGCCGTCCGCGTCTCTCTCTCGGCTTCGAACGAGTGCGAAATATATCATCACGGTCGTGTTCAATAAGATTCCCGAATAATGGCACGCTCACACGTGCACCCGGCGTAATATATTCACGGTTGACGCGCTCGTACGCGTGTAAAGATTATAGGGATTATAAGTTCGAACGTTAGTGGTCTGAAAATATTTTTAAGAAAAATGCGAAATCTCGCGAGTGAAAAATAGATGCACGCGAATGAGCGTTGAAATCCCATTAATTCTATAACGCGTGGGCAACGCGGACAACGGTAAATCGATAAAACATTGTTTGTCGTTTCGGTGTTTACGTACGTCGGTCCAATAATGATCGAACCACCACCCTATCGGGGAAACAACTCGTTTGCGAGCTACGTGCGCAGTCAACAAGTGTCGGCCGTCACTTTGATGATCAAAACTTTACCCCGTTTCGCCCCCTGCGCGGTGTCCGCGTAAACACCACCACGCTCGCGTATACTATGTGTGTTTTAAATGTTTTTTTTCTTTTTCGGACGTATCGTTGAGGTTGTCATCGGTGCGGGTAAAAGTCACTTACAATCAGTGCTGTATTTAGACATTTTTAGACATCAATCGGTGATCATATAGTCGACTAAGCAATATAATGTCCGGACGTCTGAAAAAGCATTCATTATGTGTTTGCAATTCTGATTTAGATTAATTCCGGAAATTTTAACAACAATTAATCGATGTGTGTTAACAAGTACGTTCGTAAACAGCCATACGTGGTCGCAAAGAAAATACGCAATGTGGGCTCATTTATTCGGTGCGGCTACAATAACCACAGGAAAACGGTTACCGATTAATTGTTACGAATGCAGATATTCACTCTACTACGAGCTGCGATCGATAAACAATAATTAATTTTCCTGTGATTAAAGTTTTTTTTTTCGTATTTACCGTATTTTTCGGATTTACATTTTTTCCCAAACGATGTACTCCTACGTTAGTGGTTCTGCGTCCAACGCCCCACGACATTCGAGTCATCGGGTCCGACGAATGCGACGCCGGTGCTTGGGTAACTGTGTTCGTTGATCCATCCGATCACATCGTCTCAATTGCAAGTCACATGTTCGACGTTCATTCGACTCGCGCACTAACCGTTCCGTATTCTCTTGCATGTTTTCGCAGAAATCAGACGACCGCGTACGGTTTGTACCGCATCCCTTGCTGCTGGCCGTGTCCATACTACCGTCGGTGTCACTTTGGTAGCCCGATGGATATGGACGTCGGAAAAGACATCTCCGAGCCGATGGAGGTCGACGAGGATTAAAGTTGCGACGGGTGGACCGCACGGATAGAAGTCGACGAGAACAATAGTTTGGAAACGATGGAGGTTGTTATGGACGACACAGAGGACGGTTCCGACATGAACGACGAAAAAGGATTAACGACGGGATCGGAAGGATCGGCTGATATGGGTTTAGACGACGGAACCGATTGAAGGACGATATGGAAATTATGGACATGACGAGAGTATGGAAACCTGTTGAGGAACGGTGAACGGGCGTGAAGTGTGCGTGCAATGAGGTTGGCTCGGAAACGAGCGCAGCTCAGGTTGAACTTTGCAAGAGTGGAATTTGATTCAGAAATCGAAGAAGATACGGTTAAAAGGCCGAACCAAACTTGACTTTTAATTGTAATACTGTGTCAAAGATATGGCAATCTTTTAGATATCTAATTTAGCACTTTTTGTTAGTTTTTTTAATTTGTTTTAATAATATATTCAACAAATAAAATTTATGTTTCAAACTATGAGACTAAAAATAATGAAACCGTATCTTCATTTTTTTTAAAATTTATGTTTTTGAACCTAATCATATTTTTTGGAGTCTCGAGACGTAAGATGGTATGCATGAAAATAACAAATGGGAGTTCAAGAATGGAAAGAATTATCCCAGGATCGAGTGAAATGGAGAGATTTAGTGTTGGCGGCAGTGCCGTACTTAGACATTATGCGCCCCGGCGCAAAAAAAAAAAAAATTGGTGCCCTTCTAAAGGGCCTACCAACGGAAAATATAGGAAATAGATCCTCATAAACCTTTTAGATATTCTGAATAATGCGTACTCCTGTGTGAGTATATATTATAATATTATACATGGTTTATATATTCGTATCAACGCATGATGATTCGTAATGTTGTTTTAAAACGTATTTACTCGTAACTTTCTTAGTTTACCATCAACATTTTCGGAAAAACAAACTTTCGAATGGTCATCTTCGAATTTGAATTGCACAGAAAAGTAAATATTTTCTTTTTCGTTTTTTTTTTTTTACCGAAATTGAGTCGTACAAAAAACAAATATAATTTCATTGTCTTCGTCACGGCATGAGATTTCGCCATTAGCAAATTATCGTGGGACGCCGCACTCCGTGCGAAAGCGTACACTTGTGTAAGCACAGTAAATTTGTATAGGTTAATTCAAATGTTTATATCTTCTGCCGTTCGACTGTTTTACCAAATAGGGCATTACGTAAAAAAGCTCTAACAAACCGTTTAAGAATGTTAAAAAGTTTTCAAGTTGGTCACTCGATCAAAAGTGATCACCAAAAATTGTTTATTTATATAACATTATTATAATATAATAGAGATTTAAAATAATTTTTAATTTGTTTGAATTGCTACCAGTGTGGACAATATTAAACCGTAAGATAAATCATTTTCGTTTTGAACTATATAACATCAGACGATCTAATCTTAAACTAGACAAGGCTGAAATTTATCTTGATTCTTGTTCACATAATATCATACCAATCAATTAACCAATTTAATTGTATACATCTTTTATCGGTGTATTTTCTTATAATTTTTTACTTGTTATTTTTATTTTATATTCATATAAACATAGTTTATAAACGTAGCTACACAATTTCAAAATGTTAAATGAATAAATAAATAAATAATAACAATAATAAAAAATTTAACGTTAGCTTTATTTTCGCATTTTTTAAATGGGCATCTTTTTAATTATTTGGAGCATTTATTTTTTTTATTTTTAGAGCATTTAAATCCGAGCTCTGGTCATTATTAATAAACTGATATGTAGTTTTATAAATTCGGGTCCTTTCGAGTGCCACCGGCTCGGGGTCTCCGGGCTTATGTCTAAGGACGGCGCTCGCGAGCGTTATTAAAAAACGCTCACGGGAAACGAGTAAGCACCGGCGAAACAGTAGTAGTTCTGCCTCCCCCCACCCCTCCACCCCCTAATGTGTGATTCGACGTGGCCGACGAACGTTTCACCCGGCACTACAGACTTGATGCGTACTAACAGTCGACCGACCGCGTACGATATCGATGCGTAATACGCGCGTGTTCGCGACCGTGTTGATCGCGTAACGGTTCATAAGAAAAAAAAAAAAGCCACACCCAACGGTTTAAAAATTACGTGACGTCAGCGGCGGACAATATGTCGCGCGTTGCAAACACAGGACCCGTCCCGTTCTCCGCACCACCGTCGCGTGCGTTACACGTTACACCCTGCAGCGGAGGTGGGACTCGGAGGACATCTAAACTCATCAGCCATCGCCGGAAAACGTTTACCGGACGCACACGCACGTACCGGCGTGTTAACATCCCGTCGAACGGCGGTACCAAACTAACCGACTGCGACTGTGACATTCATTAAAACCGTTTCTGCATATTTTTTATACTTAAACTATACCGTTACACCGGTCGCTGCGTTATCCGTTTGACAATACCGATAACGTTCGACGGTCGATAAAACTGAACGGAAATCTTGAAACGATTCGGTTGGCGTGTCGAACAAAATTATTATATGCTATATTAAGGAATCCGTGATTTCGTTGTTTACTTGAGTACATCATTAAGTCGGCTCGAACAAAATAAAATACAAATACAACTATGTATAGATATAATTTTTATTACTAATTTAAAAGAAAAAACATTTCGGTTATGACTTTCTTTCGTTCCGTGTTAAAAGATAATTGATGAAATCGATGTTCGATAATCTTGACAAGTTGTGCTAAACGCTTCTCTCGTAAACCCACAGGGCTTTTTTCATTTTAGATTTTTCAACGTTCAATAATGTATTAACGTTCACCCAGAGCCGTATTTAAACGCAGGCGTGAAGCATATGAACCCTTACCACAACAGGTTCCTAACCACAAATTACACAACAACAAAAAAAAAAAAAAAAAGAAGCTCTGTCTAATAATTCTACAATAATAATTTTTTTTCATTTACAGTTAATCAAAAACCGGCTCCGAACATCCATAACAGAAGAAAAACTCAATATGTTAGCTTTACTTAGTATGTATGTACTTAGACAGTGACATTTTAGACAAATAAATTATGAAGATATAAGTGATTTCATAAATTCAAAGTTAAGACGTAAACCAATCAAAGTTTACACCTTTAAACCTAGTTATCTATTATTATTTATTAAGCTAAATTATATACTAAGTTGTTAATTTAACTACAACCGTTGCAATATTTATAAATAGTGTAGAATAACTTAACTACTATGCAATAATTGAATCTAAATTTCAATAGTATACTCTAAACTTTTTTTTTTCAGACAAAAAACTAAAAGTTACAGATAGATAGTGGCACTAAACTCGATTTTGGGAAGAAAATGAATTAAAAATGTTTTAGAGGTGAAATAAACCGTTCTTTTCGAGTAGTATATATTAGTTATAAGATCTTTCCCGTGGACAATTTTGTGTTTGAGATTAGGAAGAAGGATAAAGATCCATTCTGAACACTTTTTTACGATTTTTGAAATAAGAGCATAAAACATTTAGGGAAAGAACTTAGCCCTTTAAATTTTGAGAAACATATAAAATTTATATTTTAGAGCTATTTGTGCATAAGCTCTTCCTATTTCCTAATAATCTTTTGGTAGAGACTACACCACAGTTGATACAAGGGGTTTACACATGCTAAATCTGCCCCAGCTTTCACCCTGTTCGTTAATGGAATTCTCGTATAACAATGATCGCTGTGAAATGACATGATTTCGTACACCGATGTTATATGACGGGGTACGTTTACATTCTGGTCACGCACGTATGTATCGGCAATGAAAAAATAATCGAACGGCCGCTACAGGAAAATCGCGGGTTTTGTTTGTGGAGCAACAAGGACTTCTTGTCGGAAAGTGTAATTAATAAATAATGTTAAGTAAAAATACGGTACTCGAGTGAGTACTTATTGCGTGACGTGAACGCGAGCAAACAATGGGCCTGCAAAGTGGTGGCGGCAAGACGGTCGTCGTTTTGACTGGTGCCTGTCTAAACTTCGTATTAAACACTAGACGGTATTAAACGGTACGCGGTTGAGAAGGTAATCCGTTAATCGAAATCGTACGAGACACGTTATGTGTGTGTACCTATTGTAAAATGGAATGTGTTCTTATTTTATTTATTTTTTCCGCGGACAATTTTCGATCATGACGGTTCGTCAAATCGTGTAGCTACAATGTGTAGCCGAAAATCCATTTGTAATCGAAAAAATCACAATACCTGCACAATCACCTCCTCGACTCTACGCTTACGACTCGGACGCGTGGTCGGTTTGTTCGTTTGTTTTCGCTTTATCTGGTTCGGGGACCAGTGGCACCGGATTTAAAAGCGGTGGGGCAACAAGGAACGGACGATGAGAATATTATGACTATCCAAACGATTCGTGGGTGTAGGAAGCGGTGTTCTCATAGTGTGTTTAATACATACACGCCGTATACTCTCAACATTATTTTGAAAACTCAAGGGTATACTGCGTATACTGTCAAGTGTCAAGCACTTCGCGGAGAAGTATTTTTATGTAATTCGTTTTAAAGGTTATAATTTAGGCATTATTTTGTTAGACGATTAGTGTATTATTTATTATGTTAAGTAATTATTGACGGTATCAATTTATTTAAATCGTTTTCAATTACAATTCTGTGAAAAAAATACAAATGTACGCATTTCAATTTTTCGTCAACATCTTCAACCCTTCGCCACCACCAGCACCAAGTCATAAAAATGTCCTTGTTCAGTCGCTCGTCGGCGTAGTGTACTCTATAAAAAAAAATGGACGGGAAACGTCACTGAGTGTAGAATATTGTTCTAAAATTGCATTCGTTAATCGTTCCGTTGCCCAATAAAAATGAAGTAAATGTTCCGTTTTCGCAGCGCGTCGTGACGGACGAACACTACGTCGACGCGATCGTATAACGAGGAGCGGTAATCGGTAACCAGTGCTGGATTAAGGGCCGATGCTGCCCTGGATCAAATAATGTTTGCCCCTCTCCCCCTCAAAGAAATAAAGTTTAAGTGAAACTAAAAAAAAAAAAATTCTTGGTTTCTATGTATAAATTAAAAAAATAAAATACTATTATAAAATATAGTACCTACCTAGTATAATAATTAATCTATTTAAACTAAAAAGTATAAATAGGTTTATATGTTTAATATTACAGAATATTTTTGCAAAGAACTATTTTAAACTAATGGTAAATATTGACAAAATAGATAATAATTAAAGTAATTTTTAATATTAACGGCAATTAAAAAAAAAAAAAACTATAACCATATAACTATGTATACATTATATATTATTTATTTTTCTTTAATTATATTTTTTATGGATTTAATAGTTACAAGTTTTTATGTTAGTTCTTTTCACTTCATTTCCTCAACCAAATCAGATTCTATGCATAAAATTGATAAATTGGACATTTTTATTTATATATTAATGACGATCTTAAATAATTTTTTTGAGACTATTCTATTTATGCCGCCCCACTAAATTTTCCGCCCAGGAACAAATGCTCCTTTCGCACCTAGGTTAATCCAGCACTGTCGATAACGCTCGTTTTGAACAACGGTTTTCGCTGCGCTTTTCAATTTTTCAACAAACACGTGTACGTGTGTCGTATAATAAACCGTTGTTCATCGGTCGGTTTCGGTTTTCGCGACGTGACTTGACACCTCGACCGACAGCACTCGCGGCGGGGAGTAGGACACGACGGTCGGGTCCGGGAACGCGAGACGAACGCGCTCGGGCGGATCGCCCGCACTCGGACCGCTTCGATTGCGGTTGTCGGTCGGGTGCGCCGCAGACGCGAAAATCGAATGGACCGGCGCCGCCGGCCGTGGACGCCGCGCGCGAGCGCATTCGACGATCGATCGGGACGAAACGTTACCGAGCGGCTCCGGCCACCGGACGTATGGCTCCTCGCAGTGGCACTATGGCCACTCCGGGAACGCCCGAGAAACGCGTGAACGCGAACACGGTTCCACGTCGTTTCCGTTCCATCCGCGGCCGGTCCGTCGTCAGTGTTCCGCGCCCGAGGGCAACGGATTCTCCTCGGGCGGCAACACCAAGTTTCACGTATCGTTTTTTTTACTCAGGTTTTCTATTTCGAAGACGTGGGAATCGAAAAATCCGTCGAACGCTTTCGGTTTCACTGGAGGACGTCAAACGTCGTCGTTACGAGGACAACGGGGTTTGAATCGCGGAGAACCGACGCACGCGGCTGAAGGGGTAACCCGTGAAAGGAAAACGGGGAGCGTCCACTTGCGTCCGCGGGAACGAACTAAACGAGCGAAGCTGAGAACGCGTTCGTAGCCGTTCATCGTCCAGGTTATGAGAGGAGTGGTCGGATCTCATCGGCGAGAACGTGCGCGCGCGGTGACTTTGTCGTCGTAACGCGGAAACATTAGACGACGATACAACGACGGCCGGCGGGGGTTCGCCGGCTTTCGCGTCACCGTTCCCCCCCCCCCCTACGTCTTCCCGCCCGAAACGCTGAGCTTTTAGAGCGCTTACGGTTTCGAATACACGCGGTCCCCCCCCTCCCCGTTCGATTCGTGCTCGTTACTATTATTATAACTATCGTACGGTGTTCAACAAGCATTACAACTTAATAAAAATTATTAACAAACAAACAAACTTAATTATAACATGAAGATAAAATAATTAAGTTATAATTAATTTGGTCAAACGTTTGATAACTCCTGTACGATGAGATGATCCTTTATGAGGGATCATCAAACGATCCCAAGCAGGCCAGAGTCGCATCCGAAACGCCGTGGATATCGTTAACCGTTCCGTATGAAAGTTCGGATCGGGCAATGTCCCTCCGACATACTCTATTGTTTAAGAAGGGTGGCCGCTGTCGCACGCAAGACAGTCTTTCGTGCCCCATTCGAATAGCGTTTTTCCACATATTCCGTGTCCGGTTCGGAGTGATCTTTACCATCCCATGCGATCACAGCGATCGATTGCCGAGACGATCGATCGTATCGATTTCCACGTCGGTTTCCCGTTCGAGTTGACGACCGTTTCGCCGTGGGTCGACGCCGGAAACCATCGACGGAGGGATAATATCAACCGTATTTCCAAGTCGCGCAGATACTTAAAGAGTTAAAGCTTAACATTGCGCGCGCGTGTCGGTTTCCCGTAAACCCGATGAACGTAATTACGCGCGAGACGTGAGCGCACGGTCCGGTTAAAAAGATCCTCGGTAACCGCGACCGGTCGCTACGGTAACGACCGAGCTATTACGCATTTGTGTATCGTTCCGGAGTATTGATTACGCGATAAATATTAATTATCGTTATCGGGTTACTGCGACGAGTCACCCGACCGAGTGCAGTGTTGTTCTACTGTTACTGATTTTTTTTTCCTCTCTCATTTCATATGATACACATTTCTTTAGAAATACGAAACTTAAATTGATTTATACATACTCGTATATATAACAACACTACTTAATTATATTCATAGCACACAACCTTGAAACGGAAACCATTAGACACCACGTTATTATTAACATCTTCATGCTTCGCACCTGAAACACAGTTGCTACACACACACACACACACACACACACGTATCGTGTAGGTATAAATCGAGTTTTCTGTTTAAATAATTTGTGTACGTTATTTATTTATCCGTATAGCAAAACAGAAAAAAAGTAATAATATTTATGATAATTATAACATTTAATAGAATATAACATTAATAAGACTTGTGTTTGTACGATACAAACACAGTACAACGTATTCGATGGCAAGAAACGTTGACCGTTGGGCGCCATCGTTACGCAGCAACCCGTCGAATGATAGTTCCAAATCGAAAAATTGAAATGTTGACAAAAAAATTAATTCGATGGACGGTTTAAATCGTTGAACATAACATTCACCTGATGACATGATAATGTCGTACTGACCGTGAGTTATTGTATCATACGGAAACACGAATAGTTGAAGCGTATACGGCCCAGCCCGTAGAGGTATAATTACGTTATCCTTAACTTTAAATGTTTGATATTATATAGGGAGACCTTTAAAATTTGTATTTTCTAGGCGGATGGATTGTTTCAAAAGCGTTAAGCTATATTTTCTAATAGTGAATAATAAACGCGTTCACGTTTGCCGCGCCATTAATATTGCACGTCGTATAACGATTTAAAAGCTCCGATTTCTTGAGTGATAAAATGTATTTCCTAAGGTGATAATGATTCCATGCACGAAAATACACGCACCGGTACAAGTGTTAGGGGAATACTAATCGCGTTTAAGCACAGGTAAACTCCGTGTCACTACGAATACGGCGCGCTATACACATTATGTAGACACTTTGGATTTAATCGAGTCACGAGGATAACACAATCTGTTGTGACCGATTTCGATTTGAATGTGTTGACCGTATGTAAGCGTAGACTGCAGTGTATTGCCGTATAACGTACCCATATACACTTAATAACAAAAATTTGCAACACGGACAATACATACACGTACCAGACGAGAATAATAATTTTTCTATATCCCTCTTTTTTTTTTTTTTTTTACGCACACATAGTAAACAAACGTGTTAAAATTACCACCCTCTCCGAGGAGCATATTATTTTATTAATAATACGCCGTACAGATCTGTGTATTCCTTTCGCGCCCCAATTCGAAACGGCTTTAATCGTATTATATACATGTGTGTGTGCTCGTTTTTTTTCTCTACGTACACATAATCTTATACACATACGAACATGTATTATTAACGCGTATCGGATGTATAATGTTTACTTTTTATAACATCCAATCGCATGTACACGGACATTTTGGTTGAGCACACATGTATTTTATACACTATTCCACGTTTGAATGTTGTACGCACATACGTGTAACGCTCTCGTTTGTCCTGTTTATTCGTCATGTTTTCCCACTGCGATTTACGTACCGCCGATTAAAAAACATACAATCGACTGTAACACAAGGAACGGTGTATAAGCTCCGTCTGATATTAATCGTAGTATCGTACCAGTGGCGTATATAGGGGGACGGGGGTGCCATAGGCCGGAGCCCAAAGTAAAATTTCAGATTCAATTAAAACATTTTCTGTACATTGCTAAATTGTATAATATTATATACCATACCTGTTACTATTGCATTTTTTTGAAAGAAGTTTTTCAACACTAGGTCGACTTAAGACCTTTTTGAGAAATCAACAAGGCAACGTTAGATTGCCGGACCTTTCGTTGATGACGGTTCACTGTAACATACTTCTAAATGTTGAAGAAATTGCTAATATTTTTATTAAAAAAAATAGAAAAATGAATTTTAGATAATATTAAGTCAAAAACATTTTAAGTCTACCTACTGTAGAAAAATGCTTAATTTATTATTATTATTAAATACGGGCTTAACCCAAAGTACAGTAGTGATAATTAAACATTAGAACAAAAATGGATAGTTAATTTTAGAATACAAATATTAAAAATCAGGAAAAGTGAAGCGGAATCAGGTGTCTAGGTAAGGGTAAATAAGAAGAGTGCATATTGGCAAGACGCATCGAGCGGTGAAATGGATTATTAGAGCTATAATTAGTTGCGCGCATAGGAATAGCAAAGGTGGCAATAGAGCGGGGCCGACGAGAAAGGACATGAAAGTTGATGAGGGATAGGAGTGTAGGTGAGCCAAAAGAACCATCAATAAGATCTCTAAGAAATTTCAGGTTAAAGGTAAATCTTCTATCGGCTAGTATAAAGAGTCCAAGTTCACGGAGCACTGGTGTGTAATCCATGCATCGGATGGGGAATATTCAACACATACCCAACATAGGACAAAATCGCCTTTGGAGTTAAGGCAGAACTGTAGGATGTGTATCTTATTTAATAATAAATATATATTTTTAAATTTAAATTTCTATATTTGTATCATTTATATCAGCGTTTTCCAAACTGTGGTCCGTGGACCCTTAAGAGTCCGGACGTATACCGGAGGGAGTCTGCGAACGAAAATGTAAAATATATAAAGTAATATTATTTATTATCGTTTTTTAATTTTTATTTGTACTAAAGGAGGTCTGCGATCATTTTTATTATCTCTAAGGGGTCCGGCAGAATAAAAGTTTGGGAAACACTGATTTATATCATAATTAAAACCACCCGTTCCCTTAAAAATGTATAGTTGTGGTTATGGTGGCGGGGGGCGGGGGGTAAATTGTCCCATAATGAAAATAAATCCTATAAACTCCACTGCATCGTATTCATTGAAGAACAAACATTGTAATTAAATAGATTATAAAAAAAAAAATAATAAATCCGGTGGTTTCCTACACCTTTGTACGTCGTAAAGTTTTTATTCTCAATAAATTTTTATTTTCTGTGCAACACGACGACTACTTAAGATTATTGTTATTGTGGTCGTTTTCAGTTGTTTTTCATCAGTTGTTCACTGCGACCACGTCCTGGCCCTGTACAGCGATTGAACACTAACGCGTACGCAACAGTATAGTACATGTTCTCAAAAATCATCACACGTGCACAATACTAGAGACATATTTAGAAGGAGCCAGGGAGGGTTCGGGCCCCGGGCGATGAATTTTGAAGAGTATTTTAATATAAAACGGTGCCTAGGTCATTTAGGAGATACAAAAAAGTAATGATACTAATATGATACGATATGAGTTCAGCCGAAGCACAGTGGGAGAATCTGTGGTTATATCTGGCCAAAACTAATTAAATTTAAAAATGTAATGATCCGTATAAAATCAAATAATATTAAACCTTACACTACATACAAAGATAAGAACCCGTTTACAATATCCATGATATTAACTCTGTAATGAAAATAGTTTTAAGTATGGATGATATCCACTACATGCGTGGATAAAATGTTTGGAGTTGATGATGGGAAGGGGGCGTTTTTTTTTCTTACCTGGGGCGTGAAATTCCTAAATACGTTTCTGCGCAATACGATTAAAACGCTAACCCACCATCAGTATTGGATACTGTACGTTTACTGTTCACACAACACCGTCGATTTTCGTGCACAGCAACTATGTTGGGGAAAAAAAAATGTCGTCCGGATAAAAAACGCTACTCCGATTCTCGAAAAACGACGAACGCTCGTACGTTATATTTTCACTCGTTCGCATAATAATAACAACAATATAGTACACATGCGCGCGTACAGCGTTGTATTATGAAGACCCGCGATTCGAATTACTATAATAATACAGTCCGTACGCTGTCGTCCCTTGTACGTGCACATGTTCACGTACATACTACCCACGTATCTGTAAGTGTATAAAACGTTACGTGCGGTTATTTTTCCCTTATAAAAACGAATTAATGAAATGGTCTCTCGCCGTTGACACGTTCGAGTATTATTGAGACTACGGCGCATACACGTATACACGATTGAGTATTTATTTTGCATAACGTATGAGTTTATGTACAAGAACCGGGAGGGAGGACGGGACACGAGTGCGAATCGTACGCGGAAATTTTCCGGAGTCACACCGATATTCGTTGACATGTTCGGTCGGTACGCGTACGGTGGATACCGAATAATAATAATATATTATTACTGTACAAGTCCAAGTGCTGTTTCTCTCCTTCCATTCTTATCTCTCTCTCTCTTCGCACTATATCCTTCTCCCTATCGAACGCATCATCGGTATGTACACGTTTGGAGTGGCTTATAACCGAGTGCGCGTGCGTGCGATCCCGCACCGTACACAGTAGCGTTTAGAGTCGCGCGTTCAAACCATATAAAAACAGGAACAATAAACATCAACAATGCACGAGCCCCCGCGACCTCGTATCCGGTCGGCACAAAGGTCTACATAATAATAACAATAAATAAATCTATACACACATAATATACGTATATAATACGGTATACGCACACGGCCGGTAGACTTTCACGAACAACACGTGGACACGCCCGTCGCGCCCGTACGTATTGTACGCGAATCGATGCGAGCGGCGATGAAAACCGTTCGGCGAAGACGTCCCACTGCGAACGTTCGCGCCGCCGAACGATAATAGGACCCGCGAGCCGCCGCTGGCGAGGGGGTGCGAACTGTCGCGAGGAAACGTTTGAATAATACGCGCGAGCGTCGCAAACGTTAAAACGTACGTACGTGCATTGGTTACTGGTGGTGTATTTTTTTTATTTTTTTTTTCAGTCGCCTTTTCTTCCTTTTTTTCTTGCGCTCGGCGAAACCCTACACCGGACGGGAAAAATTCTTAAGGAAATCGTCGCGTACGAGTTCCCACTGCGAGCCGGACCCGCAACCCGCCACCAGTTATTATTATTACTAATACGTCTCGTTTCTCTATCTCTCACGCGGTCCCACTCCGCCGCCGTCTATCGTAACCGCGTGCATTAACGTCGCCGAATTTTAACGAGCAGCGACCAAGTAGTCTTTTATTTCTGATGGGTTATTTTTTTTTCTCGTTTTCCCAAGGAGCCATGACGGCGCATGTACATCTCGTGTCATAATCTACAATAATATTTCGTGTCCAACGAACCAACCACCACTGGCTTTTCTAACGTTTTTTTTTTCCTGTTTTACCGCCGCGGCCGCCGCCCTACAGCAGATCGACGCGTGACGAGACTACTACGATAACAATGCTTGTTACGTTATACGCGTTTGGACGCCGTACACCAGGCGCGGCTTCCGAGACTTATCGAGGGAGGGGGGGCATTATGAGTATTAACTGATACTGAGACACATAGTCCGACTACGTTCCTATATATTATGATACACACCTCATATTAATGTCATAATACGGTTTCTCAGGCAAAATAAAACTGTTGGCTAGGTATCTAATTAAATAATCGGGATTTTACAGTTAACAACAATAAAAATGTATTAAAATATTTAAATTTTTGAAAAACCTGGGGAAGGGCATGGTCCGAGTGCCCCCCTCCTTGGAGTCGCATCTGTCGTACACGGTGTAAAACGTATGGGCAACAGCAATTTCGGAAAACATCGAACAGCACGTGCAAAACAAATATCATCTTGCGGTCCTCTCGCGTAGAACCGTTTCATTCGCTTTCAACAAAACCATGAGGCTTTTCTATAAATATATGATCCAAACACCACTCACCGATCCTTAAATCTAAAAAACCGATAAAAAGTATGAAACATAGTTGATCCAATACTATAGATCAGCGGTTCTCAACCTGTGGTCCGCGGTCCTCTAGGGGTCCGTGATACTCATTTCGGGGGTCCGCGACAGCCCTAACACATAAAATACGTCAATACGTGACATGAGAGCATTAATATAATATTGTTGGATTATTAATATTATTAATTTCTTTTTCATATATTTTTTTATTATATAATAGATAGATCTTATCTTCATACGATGTTCAAAAACTTGTATCTTAAGTATAACATCAACCGTCACATCAAATTAATATAAATAATTAATTAATATAATAATTCAATTTTAAAAAAATTATAAAAAATAAAACTAAAACTAAAATAATTAAAATTAAATTACTGAAAAATGAACTGTAATAAAAATATTTTTAAAAACATTTTTATAATTTTGGTTTTAATATCATGAGGTGTTTTGTAAAAAAAAATTCGTAAGGGGGTCCGCAATTTCTAAAAATCTTTTATCAAAGGTCCATGATTTACAAAAAAAGGTTAAGAACCGCTGCTATAGATGCATGCGATAATAAGGAGTATTTAGAAAATTCCATTTTTCATAACAGTTTTGGAACGGACGTATACATTTTTTTACATTTTGGTTTCCTGTGAAATATTTTATTTTTTACAACACAATTATCTGAATAACAACCGTCGAGGCTTACGCGGAAGAAATATAAAATGATGCGTTTTTTTCAATCTAATATTGAGCGTTCGCACGGAATTATTGAGATATATCTGCCGGGCGAGTTGTTCAATTGGTGTGTTCGTACTAATGCCGCATAGATCGCGACAAAACTTAGCTCGTAAATAACGCTTACGGCTATACCGTCACGTTATTATGTCGATTGCAATATGTAATAGTTGTCACCACCGCGTATAAACATGTCACGGGACACGTGATATTTTCCACCCAAAAGTGTACAAGGGCGACGTGATGGTTGGGGTGGACGGACCACGTGCACGGCGGACGCCCCCACACGTCGGACGGAACTTGAAAAGTCGACGGGTTCCTTTGCGTGCAGCGCACACTACACGGCATGACGTCGTAACATCGAGCGATAAAATAAGGATAAATAATCCTTGTAAACGACGATCGGAAAAAATCACAGGCGTGAGAAGGGGGTATGCAGGGTATGCAACTGCATACCCTAGATATAGAGCCTTCATATTTGGTCTTATGTATATTATGTGATTTTGTATTATATTATGATTTTTATTAAGTCTCAGACAGTTTAATTCATTTTTGAAACACAAATCATATGCTATAATAACGATTTAATGTATTAATGAAACTAAGAAGTATAATAACTCAGGCGAGATTAGATAGCTATCAACTACAGAAATGGCTATAAATTAAAATCCCGAAAACATTATTGGTGATTTAATAACTCAACTGTATGCAGAATCGTTTTATGATTAATTTTGATTATCAAATTTATTTTATTTTTCATTTAAGTACATAATTACGTTTTTATTTATTTACCCTATTTGAACGTATTACTCCAACCATTTCAAGTGTTATGTATTTAATTTTTTTTTTCGTAATTTATTTTAAATTTTAATTATGAAGAAAGTTATAACGATTAAGCTATTCAGTCACTTTTTTCGGGAAAAAAAATTAAAATTTTAAATTAAATAGTTATTAAGACCAAAATTTCAAACACTTAAATTAACTTTCAGTTTTAGGGGGGGGGGGTAGGCAGTGACAGCTTTTTGCATATCCTCAAAAAGAGGTCTGCGCACGCCTATGGCAAAAATACATCGCAATAGTACGGTGAAGTAAAATGTTTTCGTTTCGAAGGAAATTTCATGATATTATTTGTTGAATGTATGATGTAATTCCCTGTTAAAAACATAGTCGTTTTAAGAATCGACGTAATGTTCAAGTGAATCGCGTAATAGGGAATTACATTATACGTTCAATAAATAATATCATGAAATTGCTTGTGCCACGAAAATACTTTACTTTAACCTACACCGTTCGGACGACGAACGCTTAAAACTTACGCAAACCGTACGCACCCATTCTGCATGGGATACGAGCATGGAGCGAGGCATGGACCTTTTTTATCCTTGCAGCACTCCGTTGCCCGTCGCCTAATTGTACGGGTGATAGAATATCTGTATGGTAAACAAAATACACTTGCATACAACGCCACGCCACTGATCTCGATCACCGATATCTGTACACCGATGGTCTGCAAGCCAAGAAAAACGATTTTCTCACCTTCTGAGCGGCGAGCAGTGCACGGTTATCGTTGCCCGTGCGACGTTCCTCCGGCGAGACGGAGGAAATAATCCGTTAAAATGTACCGTCGGTCGAGCACGCCGAGTAATTTTAGTTTGGCGGGTCACGTACCGTAACGTGTACACGGTACGCAATACACTTTGTACGGCATGTAAGCAAAAACGCCGAATGTCACTGTTGAACGATTTTGTGAAAAATATATTTTTGTATTTTGCATTTTCTTGAAATCATAACACATGCTACATTATCGGACATAGTACATAGAACATTATAATTATTTAAATACGATATACGTCTTCTGTGTAATTTTATCAGACGAATATGATGGAACAAAAATAAATACGATTAAAGGAATTTTCAACATAATACTTAACTTTTCACGTTACACCTTGGTGTTGGTAAAATCTTTATAAAAATATATATATTATACTCTTAACACATGATTTGTATAATTAGCATGATGGAATATTTTGCCGAACAATGTCTCTATTGGCTGGGAGAACTTGAGACAGGTTTTGTAGTGTACCATCTCGTTTGTCTTGTAGAATCCCTCGTGGTTTCATCAACGATATTGGATGCGACGTTTCATTGATTTCATAAAAATGTTTTCTTAAAAAGTCCAATTCCGAACATTCTTCATCGGAATCGCTGTCGGATTATTAAATAAATCGTTCGATCCGTCGACTTGCTTTGCCAACAGTAAACCGGTCCGCGTTACTGAGCGAAAATGCCGTACCTTCAACAACATCTTGTTCGGTTAACGCTTAGCGTTAGTGCGTTTGCGGCGTTATTATCTAGTGCCCGCCAATCGTTTTCTACAATTTACGGCGTTTTAGCTTATATCATCGTATGCTTTTTGAGTAATATTCCCGGCCGAGTTTTACAGCTGTCGATTCGCTCACGACCGCAGCTACTGGACGACGCCTAATAAACGTTGCGTTACTGTTGTTACGAGAGGGGGGGGCGGGCGGGCGGGAGGAAAACTATCATTACGTTTCGAGCACCACCACACGTCGTTGTTATTATTTGTTGTACAGGTGTACGGGACTCGGGGAGCGCGCGCGAACGGTGCCCGTACACGGACCGTCGGAAGTCATCGAGTGCGGTGCGCACTCTGTACATTATTATTGTTTACTGGTAACGCGTGCGTGCGTCGTGTGCGTACGCGCGTACACACGACGATGACGGATGAGAATTTGTTTGGTTTTTTTTTTTTTTTTTTGTCTTCGCTTGTTTTCGTTCCTTTTTGTTCTCGTCGTCGCCTCCTCCTACTCGACGAAACGCCGCGCGCCGAGTGGCCGCGTTTGCGGGCGCGCATCACGTACGAATCTAAATATTTACGGTTAGCATCGCGGTACACGACGCCGGAGGTGGCGACCGCGCGGGACCCGCTCCGGACGAATCGAACGGCCGGCGGCTCCCCGCGCCGACAACAACACACCGAACCGTGTACACACACGTTATAACACTGTATTATTTCGTACGCGCTTTTCCCATCGTCTTCGGATGGCTTTTCTCGCGCATTATTTTCTGACGGACGTGCGCGTACGCACGCGCGGCAGAAACACGTTCACGCGATGTTGAGAACAACGGTAATAACGTGACGACAGGCGAACACGACGCCCAACGTGCTCGACGACCACGTACGAAACACTTATCGCACGCCTTTACTTGAACACCAGGGCCGTGATTCGCCGAGGCACTCGCCTTGGGCGCCTGAAGCAGAAGCCTTGAATGGGGGGAGGGGGGAAAAATATTAAATATACGACTCGTTTCGAGAAACGTTATGTTTTTGTTTTGCTAGCAACGATTTTTCAGATTTTTTCCCCAATCGTGTTATACGCATTAGAATCAGTGAACGTGACAAACCTAGCATTGCTTCAGTTCTGCCTCAGGGTGAAAAATTTTCTCGGTACGGCTCTGTGCTGAACACCGTCAGAGGACGGTCGGAAATGAAAAAAAAAAAGGCGTTTGTTTCGCAAGCTTTCGCGGTCGACCGGACCTCGTGTGGTTTTCTCCGTCCGTACGGTTTTTACGGTTATCGTGTATGAGTTATTCGTGTTTTGTTCTGTTCGGAAAACACGTTAACGATTTTACGTCATTTAGCACCACGTAATAACAGTTACATTTGCATTATTTTCAGCCGCTCGTAAACGAACGCGGTGCTTTGCGGGATCTGTTCTTTTGTTTTTTGTACGCACCGATAGAACGTATATATACGTTATGTGTGTTGAAATTAAGTAAAAAATCGAGAATCGTAGTGAAATCGTAACTGATATTGTGTTTTTGTGTTGCGTTTATCGCGGTGATCGCTCGTGCTGCAAGAACGTCGAATTAAATTAGCCTCCCCGCGAACTAGTACAATTAAACTTTCAGATGCAAGTGCAAAGAAATTTCCGGTTCGTGAAACCGAATAAGACGTGGGTAACGATTTTATCTTATTTTTTTTTTTTTTATCCCCCATTATTTGTTAAAGTTAAAGTTACTTCATTATTTTACGGAAACTTTTACGAATTATAAAAATTATTCATGATAAAATATTTGAAATTGTAAAACGGAGACCGTTTATCTCTTCTCTCCGGCAAAACGGTATATTTTATGGACATTATATTAATCTTGCAGTTACGCTGCGGAGGAAGAAAACCTTTTTCACTGATTAAATTTTTCCCCTGTAGGCGTTATAAAAAATCTAACCTTTTGATAAAAACCATCTCAACAATATAATACGCAGTCCCGGTCGTTGTAATCGTATTTTTACATCGTCATGATGAACTTTCATCGGCGGTCACGGACATCGTCTTCTAAAATGGCGTATAGCCTGCAGGAAGAGACTCGAGGAGTTATGTGGATAAGACCTGTTACCGGTCCATTATTCCATTGCCGTAAAAATGTTCTCCCGTGTTTCCATTTTTAAGATACTGTAGTGCCAAGCTATAAGAATTATTAGATTGTTTTTTTTTTAAAAAAAAAAATTTGAACGAAACATATTGTGTAGTCGTTTGAATAATATGTTTGGGTCTTTTCTTCAGGGGAAAACACTTTTCGTAAAGAAATCAAAAAAATCGTTAGATGCTTTTGTAGATTAAGAGCAAACATCGCGTCTTTTGAACAATTTATTTTTATTTTTTAATCTCCCATTAGTTTCTGATGAAAACATCGAGCAGGGAAAAACGTTCGAAAGTTCGTAAAAGCAGAGAGAGTGAGATAGAGAAATCGAATCGTTCGTGTTTCAAAAGTATAATCGATAAACGATCGATGGGCGCGTAGCGATGGTAATCGAACGGACGGAACGGACCCGATCTGGATCCCTAACCCGGTCGGAAACGTCCGAACCGGAAAACGACGGACCTGCGCTGCAATCCTTTGCGAACGGTGAAAGAATCATCGAGGAAACGTCCATGGAAGCGTTCTCTGTTAAGCACAGGACCGTTAGCGTCGTCGGGTCCGTACGCGCGTACCAGGACCGCGGAAGCTTCGCGCCGGCAGGAAGGATGCGGCAGAGGAGAACGGAAAAATAATAAAAAAAAACCCCAAGAGAACGCACTGCGCTCACCGGTGCGCGATGGGCGTGGTTTTTCCGCTTGATTGGTCCGGGGAGGGGTGGGGGGGCGTCTCGGTGTACATGCACGTAAATCTTACAGTCCCGTACGTATGTGACGGTTAAGCGTGTGCGCGTGCGATAAGACGTAAGTCGTCGCGAGTGAAGCGGTGAAGGGGAGGGGCGAAAAAGGTGTGCGTGATAATGTTGTGTCGCTGCGGTCGCGCGTCCCGTTGCCTCCGCCGGTGCAGTGCGGATCGATAGGGAGAAAAGCTCGCAGGAGAACGTATCGCCGCACCCCTCCGACCCGCCGTCGTCGAACGGAGGGGGGGGGGGGGGGGGGGGGGGGGCGTCTCAGTCGCGCGGCGCCGCCGTACGTGGTGTCTCGTCTCGCCGGAGACGACCACTTTTCTACGCCGTGTGTCTCCTCCGGGCGGTGCGCGCATGCACCCGTTGCCGGAAACGACTGCGCACCACCCACCCTGTAGTAAAGGGCGACGGGGGCGCTCGAGGGGGTTCCGGTGGTTTTCCGCGTTCTCCGCCCGGCCCGTCGCGTGCGCGCGTGACACCAACGATCGTTTGTTTCCCTCCCCTTCCCCACCCATACCCCGCGACCGAACACACGCACACCGTATCGGTTATACTCGAAGACTGTCGAGGGACGGCGTGAAACCCCTCTCGAACGTGTCCCTGCACGGTTTCGTTACACGTCTTCGCGGCTCTCCAATCGCATCCTCGGCGTACCTTCGGGTGTTCGAAACCATGTACTACCACCAGTCGATGACGATTAGCTGCACACGGTCTTCATCAGCACCTGTTCAGGCCGATACGGATCGCGTACAGAGAAGCGTATGTTTCTTGCACGAGTCGCTTTGAGATTCACGAATGATTTAGCATTTTTATGGGCCACCCGCTACCGTTTATTCATTAAAAAAATCATCAAGCGCGATAAAAATGTTATTTCGGCGATGGTAAAACTATCGGAAAATGCCACGCGTCGTTCTGAAATGTACACCTGTGAAATATTTCACATTTAGTATTTAGACAGGTACGCCTACTCGATTAAATATTTACGATGTATACTTAACGAACTTGAATTAGTCAACAATTTGTTGTACTGTGCAGTTTTATTCTTCATATTTTCTTCGACGATTATACGAGTTACAGCCGTGTACGTTGCAACTCGCGTTCGTTTGAATTCTATTCCACGAGTTTCGGTATGATAAAAGTGTCTGTAGCTCAAGGTATTTCTGGTTCGTAGTCGAATCAACTCGAGTACACATTTCGTTTCGCTTCTAGAAGTTTGTGCTTTGGTGTTCGGATGCAAGGAGTGCTGTAGAACTACAGAGCTTTTAAACCGGGATGCTTTAATATATGTATAAGTACCTGCCTTTGGTTGCACTACTGAATGTATGCAGTGCATATTGTTTGTGTATTACGTAGGCATTGTCTTTTAATGCTTGCAATTTTTTTTTTCCATCCGTGACGATATACCAACGGGTATTAAATATCAAAATAATAATCGATTATACGTATTAGAACGATTGCGTTCACCGACTACGCGTACACGCATCATTACGCCGTTACAGAACACAAGTCGTGGGTAGTGCCGCGCAATTAACTGTATAATAATAATAATACGGTATATCGAATTTCGCGTTAAATTTTATACCGTTCAGTGGTCGCAGCAAATCGTGTTGACAGTGCCGAAGGCTAACCGGCGCGAATCGTAGACTCCACGTGTACACTATTAAATACATTTTAAATAAAATTCTAAATACATATTTATGTCTCGAACACATTTGCAACGTTACACGGTTTGATTTTTGCGACGAAGAAATAACAACGGAATTCGAAAAAATGGCCGAAAACACGCGGCAATCCTTATTCTTTTCACAATCATGTGCGCGTACAGCGATTCGCAGTCGGTACGTCGTTCCCGTCGGACAACTTATTTTACATTTATACGAGTACGTAGAAAAAATAAATGTACATCGTTAAAAAAAAAAAAAAATCAACTCGCCGTACAATCCTGGGTCACGTCGGATAAAAGCCGGAGGGTAACCTGGAACCGTACGCGGTTTCTTAACCGCAGCGTTAATGGTATTCAGCAACAACAGCTATTGTACGTGTAATAATGTTTTTACTTTATTATTATTTCTTTTTGCAAACAATACAGGCACCGATCGGCGTTGTTGGTAGAATAATTGCACTACGCATCCTGCCCCGCGTGTCTGTGTGTATCAGACGCGTCGGTAATATTGTACAACGTTACCATACTGTCAGCGTAACGTTGTCACGAATCCGAAATTCAGCAATAAACCGCATAAACCGAAGTTTTACGGACATGCAGGAACCGAACGTGATCCGAACGAACAAGTTTTCAAGTTTTAATCGTAGAATATCTGGTTTCCGCGGCGCGTTGTACGTAGTGACAACAAGTCAAGAATTTTTCTCGATGACTTTTTTTTTTAATTTTCCCGAACGAAACCGTTCCCAAACGTAGCTCCTCTCTCTCATTCAGCACTCCAAGTCGAACGTCAAACGCAAAAATAAAATACCTATAAGGTTTAAAAATCACGACTTTTTATAGGTGTATACGAGAGGAGCGCCTGTTTACATAGTACGGTACCACTTTTTACGCCGATATTATGCGTTTCTAACTTCTACGTCCGACGTGTCGACAAATAATGGATTTTAATAATATTTTATTTTTTTTCACATAAAACTAGCATAGTACTCGTTTGTTACAGTAGATTGCTCGCCGTAATCTATACGGTGTGCACCTACGTATATCTGCGTATCACGGTACATGCGTGGGTAACCACCGAGTAAAGTTGTTGTTTTTTTTTTTTATTTGTTCGTTTATGTTTTTCAATGCACGAGATAATATTTATTCTAAAATGTTTTCACTGCTTGTTTTGATTTGTTTGTGATAAACTTACGGAGGATTGTAGAATGATCGTTCAGAAAACGTAATTGGGTTCTGTTTGGTCGGTCATATATATATATATATGTATATATTATGTGCGTGCGGTGCATGGGTACACGACCGGCCAAACAAAACGTCTTTGGTTGCTTATGGAAATTTGTGCACACAAAAAACACGTCTCGAGCGCGTTTCCAACACATGTTTAACGTACTCTTAAGTATGTTTCAAGGGGTTCAGCGGAAAGTGAATTAAACACGTCGCGCGTTCAAACAAATATAATAATATATTATAGTTCATCACAAACAAACCTTTATAATATGTACTTACATTGTGTATATTCCTATCCGAGAAGGACTACTGTTTTTCCTGCATTCTTCCGTGTAATGTATTTCTATCTATGTGTACACGACTATGTGTACGTTTCTCGCTTGATAATACCTGCTATCGAAAGCTTGAAGATTTATTTACAAATATTTATACTCGTAAATTTATTTTAACAGATTTATTAACATTTTATTATTGATATTACAGGTATATTACCGTTAAACTGCTAGAAATAACTTAAAAGACAACAACAAAATCGATATACGCAATACACATATTATAAAGGTACGAAAAAATAATTTTTTTTGTAATTTTAAGGTTACTAAATGATTATCAGCTATTTTTCACGTCGTTCTGGAAGAACTCATTTAAAATTTAATGATCCGCACAGGAATTCAGGGCAAACAGTAGTATTCTTAAAAGCAAATACCAATTGATAGTGTTGTACAACCGAATCGTCAACGCATAAACAGAATACACAACACTCTTTACAGAATAATATATGTTTGGTAAAATTAAATTTCCAAAATCCTTCGTGTCTTTTGACGAATGCGTATGAAGCATAAATGTATTGCACGTTAAAATACCCGTAAGCCGCGTACAATGTAACACGTGCGTTTCACTTGCACATAGAATATACGAATTCCACAGCACGCTCTATATATACGAATATTACATACGACACTAATGCGTATAATGAATATTGTGCACTCGGAGGATTTTGGTCGAGCGGATACGGTGTCAATGGTCGTGATGCCGATCGTCTGGTCTAACAAAAAAATCCATCATTGGCCACAGCAGTGAAATACCACTACTGGTCGTATTATTTGTGTTGGCAACGATCGTAAAACGAAATTATGGCACGCACAGTGAGCCGACGGTAAAAAATAAAATTAAAATAAATCGAATAAAATATTAATAGGTACTACTCATTCGCCACGCAGATGTTGGATACATCCATTTGTTCATAACACTTCGAAACTATCAACGGCTGAAAGTAATCATCCACGTCATACTTTTCGTGTTTCGAATTTCACGAGTTATCAATAGTATACAACACAGATAGTTCGTCCAGCGACGTACACAGAATATGATATCGTTGACGATGAGGAGCGTTACCCGGGACCTTGAATTTGAAAACATTGAATAACTGATGTTTAAATGCAATGCTTCATACCACAGACGTGTTCAGAGGGAGTACAACAAATTTTTAAATCTAATGACTTATTTTTAAGACATGAATAATAGAAATACATTTAAAATTCGAATAAAAACACGTACATTGTACTGCTGTACTCTACTGAAACTGTCAGTAGGTAATGAGCACAGATCACAGGATATTTTTTATCCTTACATGATTTCGTTGGAGACGCATTCCGCCGGAGGGGCCGGTGCCCACCAGACCCCACCCGTAAACACGCCTATGCTTCATATTTAGTTTTCAGTTTTCCAGCGAACCGAGAAACACATTGGTCAGTATTTCTTTTTCTATCTCTCTACATACACTTTTTCGGAGAAAACATCTTACACCAAAAGTTTTCAATAGAGTATCTCGCACTAGACACGTAGATATACTATAAATGGGCGCATATGATTCTTATTACGAGTATAATGAGTCAATTTTTTTGTTTACTCGACGGTTTTCTCCGTTTAAACATATTTTTAATCTCAAACCGCGTCACAACTGCTGTAATGTAATGTTCGCAGTAGTTACGATTTTTTTTGATTTTTTTTTTTTTTTTTTTGCAAATTTTATTCGTTATCTATTGTCCATTACGTATGCATTTCTCTCAGGACCGTTTTTCGAGCGCAGTTTTTTCGAGGTAAATTGTTTTCGTACATTTGACGTGCGGATAGACAACGAACTCGCGCAACAAAAAGGACTTGATTTCGTTCCCGTGTCCGAACGACGTGAAACCCCGGAAAACATTGATGGACGGGACCGAGACTGTTCGTTGAACGCCCCCGGGACTCGGCGCGGTTTACACGCAGGACGCCGTTTCCGCGCCAGGGTTATTTCTCGACGGGATATACGATGTTATGCATAATACACTGTTGTTGCGTGCGATAATGTTCACGTCGTATACGCGCGTCCTTCCCAGTACGCACAGAAATATTTATAAAACCGCGCTCGAGGTGCGTTTCTCACGTATGAAATCCGTCGGATTATCATTCCTCGCGACGTGTATACATTTTACACGCTCGTTGTGTGTGCGTCTGACGTGTAATAATATAACCATCGGCGTGTGCGTGCGTGTGTGTGCAACGGGTGACAAGAAAAACACGTCCCATTGTGTCGTCGACGACCGAAAAACCACTTCATATAATACGCGCACACACTCACTCACGCGTAGATGTATATTATTATGTGTGCGTGTGCGTGTGTGCGTGCACGTGTGTTTGCCACTCGCCAGAAGTGATAAAATCCGCGGAACAATCTCATCAAGCACTCTGTATATACATGTTATATTATTATACGCACGTGTGTGTGTATGTGTACAATGTAAGGACTCACTGATGTATGATACACGTGTGTACACACACGCACACGCATGCGATGCGATGCAAAGAACGACAGAGGGTGACGTGTGTATAAGTGTATTATTAACGCCAATACGTATCGGGGAAGGTGTGTAACACGGCCGAATGCGCTTTAGATGTATACGTCGAAGGGACTAAAATTGTGTGCACGGTACAACGCGCTTTGTGCAGCGCGAGAAGCATGTTTGCTACAAAAATTCGAAGTTCGTAGTAAAATCAGCGGTGTACATGTGGGAGGGGGGGTATGATGAGGGATATTTCCCTCCATGGGCTATTTTTTTTTTTTTTTTTTAACGTTTAGAAACGTATTAAAGAAGTAGAACGGGGCATTCATGGTTAAACGGATTAGCGCTAATGAACGTACATCGAGACATTCCATTATCTACAGAACAAATAATTAATGAATTTGTAAATTTGGGTAAAAGCTAAAAGGATGAATTTCCGCCTAGATTAATTTTTTTTTATATATAATAATAAAGAATAAAGTTTGAAAATAATACATTTTTATTTATGACAAACCCCCCTCCCCTTCATACCAAATTTCTGCTCACGCCACTGAGTAAAACCAATTAGATTCTGACGAATTAGGAGTCACAAAAAAAGTAACTTGAGCAAACAGTTATTATCGGATTGATTCGAAGTAAATACCGTAAAAGATGTCATCTCTTCTACTATGTATTATATTTAGAAAATATAAGCTCATATAATTTAACCATGCAGACAACGCATCGCCGCAGATATTCGGTATTCAAATTTAGCGTTTACCGTACAAAAAATTGCAAATCTAGTACACGTAATGTTATGTGAATATTAACCCTTAACTAATTCGACGTGTGGTATCTCATACCGTTGTGATTCTTATTTTATCGATTTCCTTAATATCAGTTAAAAGAAAACATCGATTGTAGTCACAGATGTGTAACGTAGGCCGAACAGAACTTTTTTTAAAAGAGAAATAGACCCCGGGTCGGGCTTTTGAAATTTTTAAATCTATTACGATCCGGGCCGAATTTTTTCAGAACGTAAAAACTTGTACAAAAATTCAATTATAATAATTACACATTCATTGGGCGAGCCGGGCTCTGAACAATATCTTTAAGCTGTAGACCCGTTTCTCAGCCAAACGTTCGTCCGTGGCGTTTTCTAACTTACATTGTTTAAGTTCATACGCACCGATCGCAAAAACCCATACGCGCCCTTGTCAGTTAAATAATGTAATTCGAAAATGTTGCAAACGATACACGTGACTGTGAAACTGGCCTTGTACGTCAGCATAAAATAGAACCAGGTCGAGCCTAACATTTTTGGCCCGTGCAGACCTCTAATATGTACGTTGTTAAATAATCTGAAATATATGGGTCGTCCGACCAAGTTAAGATTATTCATGTAATATATTAACGACGATTCGAAAAATAAACGTTCATTAAATAAATACCATTTAAAATTAGCGATCTTATATGAACTTTAAAGTTAAAAGACTTAAAAACTTTAAAAACCTAAATAAAATTAATTAAATTAAATCGACGGCGAAAATCAATCAAAGCGTCTGACAACGAACGTTGACGTATTTGAATAAAGTGTGTACCGGACACAAGTATAAAAATAACACTTTTTTCCCGTATTTCGTATGTAGTTACCTTATTTTCAAAATTGAATATATGTTAATATCAAACTTTTTAAATTTTTGATAAGCCATAATATCTAAATCAAATGATAATTAATAATATTTGATTATAAAAAAAAATCTAAAAAAATAGAAAAGTTACACCAAATTATTTGTTTTAAATTTGAATTATAATTTATATTTGTTTGAAGTATCAAACATTTTGTTTAACTTTATTTTCAAGCATATTTAGTAACTGCGAGAAAAATGAAATGTTACATCGAGACCAAATGTAATTTTAGCTCCCAAATGTTTACAACGATTTGTATAACAAACATTACGTATTTCATAATCATCGTAGTATGTTAATTGTTAACATAAGTCCCCTCACCCTCTTCCCAAACTAACACCAATGCGAATTTCAAAAATACATATGATTTAAAATGTCCCATATTTTTTATAAAATAAATCCAGAATCCCTACGTGGACGGGAAATCGAACAATGTCCGAATTCAAACGCACAACAATTATAATACGTTGCAGTACTGCGCCTGGAATAGCGTTTGGATTGCCCGGACCGTTGTTCGCACCAAAGGCGTGTTCAGAGGCGTCGACGACTGTACACTTGATCGTGTCTCGCGCACGCGGATAGACTCAACAACGGTAAATAATTCTCACTTTTCTCTAAATACCTACACATGCCGTACACCCCGACGAACTGTTCAAATAAAAAGTACTGTCACGCGTACAAAAACCGGTGGTGCAGGCCTGATCGTTCCGTGCGTTAAACAAATTCAAATCCTATCTCGAGAATTCGGTGTAGCAGAAGGATCTGTGGTATAAATATGTAATTTACTCATGAGCTCGATCGCATCGTTCATGACATCGTGTAGTTGTTGTTTATTTTTTTCATTGGACTAAAAAAAAAAAAACAGTTGTAACGTGGTCATGGGTGACCATTGTTTTCAATACATAAATCTCATAATTGTTCTGTACAACGACTTGTATATTTTCTGCAAGACAATACATTTTTACTCTTTGAATTTTCTACGCTATTGTCTTCGACACATAAATATCATGAATTCACATAGTCCTCATATGTTATTAACGCTACACTTATACCAAATAACTCATCAGCTAGCACTAAACAAAAAATCTAAACCAATCCTAAATATTTTGTAATTACGATTAGTAACGGCGCTTCCGCTGATATGTAACGTGGTCGGGGGTGACCAGTTGAATGTAGGATATTCAGGGAAGGTTTTCTATTCATTTTTAATATATTCAACCGTAGCTTGGGAGCATTGAAGAGTAAAGGATGCTAACTTTACAAATAAATGTTGATTGGTTAGATAATCGGTAAGGTTTACCGCATAAATATAACTTACGAATACCGATCGGGACAATACGGAGTTCAGCTACAACGAACGGTGATCGTGGTCGAACTGCCGTTTCTTACACACATATTCGAAATTGACCATAGGTCATAAGATAAATGAGATGTAGTGCCCAATCAGCTGATGTACATATCGACATAGATACTGTGTGCATAATCCACAGATATATACTATTTACTAGATGCTCGACTCCATATACCACTGCGTATCAGTATTTGAAGTCAAATAGGTTGGACAATGTTTACAATCTGTTATCAATATAATTATTATGATAAAATAATTACAAATTTATAATATAATATTATTATAATAAATTAAAATGTTTAAATTCTTATGCATATTTATAATGGTTTGCATATATTTTTTATTTTATTACATAAAAGTAAATAGTTGGTTTTGTTTACGCCATGACGAACGTTTACGCTAAGAAGTGGCCAATTAGTTTGTGGTACCTAATTGACACATAAATAAATAAATAGACAATATTGTAATTAGTATAAAAAAGTTTATTTTAATTTCTTATTTAGTGATAAATGATGAACTGTTGAATTTATTTATATAATATAATATATTGATACATGCAAAATAACACATCTTATCTTATGACATTATTTTTACAAATAAATACTTAATGATTAGAAAATAAGGCTTATTTATCAAGCTTATGCCTTTTACTAATAGTATTTATAGATGCAATATATTGTTTACCAAACGATTTAAGTTTAACATTCAAGTATCTATTTACTAAAACGGTAATCAAAACCATTTTATGAGGTCTTTCCAAAATACTTGGATTGCAATCTAATTCGTTAAAAATAGTACAATCAAGACTTAATTTATTGCTACACAGATGTATAATTTTTCTTTTTAAATTAGATTTATTTATATCAGTTAAATTATCTATTAATGTCAATTCAACAGACATTTTTCTACATTATAATTTTGTCTGTTATCACTAACATTGATAACATCGGCTTGTAAACAATGCCCAATCTGCATAATGACTGTTGGCTTCAAGTATGGGAACCAAGTCGGGCATCTAGTACATAGTATATATCTGTGGCATAATCTAATTCTGACGAAACGATCGCGTTGCGCAATGACGTTGGTCAAGAGTTTATTCTGAAATCGGTAACCCTAACGTTTGAAAATGTCGAGCACAATGCTGCAACGACCGGGTGAACCGCGGAAATTGACGTGTACAGTAACCATAGACCTTATACTCAGCCAGCGCCCTCTATCACGGTTTAGATTTCACGGAGTCGGTCTAAAATCAAGGGTGTTGATCAATGCGATGCCCTTGCCGTACGTGTATTGTTGCTATTTATCTTCAGCCGTTGCACGTTCCGTGAGTACGCGAGTTCGTGTACTTCGAATTTCCCCAAACTTTCCAGACACACTGCGCTGCGTAACGTGACTTCACAAAGCTCACGGTCATATGCTAATTCACCAAACGAACTATATGTATAAGGAATTTATGATAATGACATATTACGATGTACATTATGGTTGTACGCACAGAAATAACGTTGATCTAGAATATTGCGTGTAATTATGGACAAACAAAACGGTTTACAAACACTCGAATGTAGTTTGATTGTCGAACAGCATGCGAACAGGGACGGCAGCGAAACCAAAACTGCGATTCGAACAATTTAACGCAGTACTATTATTATACCACATACGTATCGTTGTACCCGTAAATACCTATCGATACAAACGATTACAATAAAAACGCAGTCAAGAAATCGCTGTATAATATTACGTGAACAATTTTGTTATCCGTTGCAGTAGTATACATTCGTGAAGTAGGGGGGGGGAGTTAATGATAAAAACATTTATTAACAAGTTTGAATTATTGATAGTTAAATGGTATGTGGGGTGAAAATACTTAGCTTAATTGTTTTTTTAATTTTTCCTATATGTGTCCATGCGATTCACGTGTTTACGTAATTCAGATCAAGTTTTGATTTGTATCAGCTTTGTTATATTGCCGCAAAGCAAAAGTAAACTAAAAATTAAAAATTATAAAAACCTGAAGTGGTTTTATTATTGCTGTTCGTTAGTTTACTTTAAATACCTATCTTATAACTTACATCAATAATACGTTAGTGCGAACATTATTATCTCGGTGTGTAGCAAGCTCAAACATGTTAACATACGACAACAATATCACGATCAATATACCGATTTAAATTCCGTGTCATTAAATACATTAAAAACATTCAAAGATTAATAAAAAATACTTATATTTATTCGATTATATAAATATTCAACATTTTTTGTCCGCAGAGCAAATGAGCAACTAGATATAAAAATGAATTTTAAACAAATCGTTATTAAGTTACATCTACATAAAATAAATATATCGAGTTGAAATAACTTTGTTTATGGGACGTCTAACGCACGTTGATATCTATGATCATTGACCGTCACGTACTTGCAAATAATAATAGTTATTTAATTTTATACGTTTTCAGTCTATATTTTTTTTTTTTTTTATTAAACTAAACGTTTATTTGCTAAATAATAATACTCAATCGACATTGTCGCGTTACTTATGACATCATAAACAAGAACTTACTGCACAATAAATAATCAAAAAAGTATTGTGGAAAAAAAGTATTTATTTTTTTATTCTTTATTTCTTTCGATCGTTCCACGTCAGTAGGTAACTGATTCGAGATAATCACCAGGTTGACGTAATAACGGAAAAGGAAATAAAATGCGTAGATGCTGGTGAACTAATAATATTAATAATAATAATAACGCCATCCAATAGTATGAATGTAGCGAGTACACTTGGTGAAAGTATTCAGCTAAATACCAAAACAAATATACCTTAAAGTTCTTATATACATAATATAGACACGATAATCTACAATGTGTCCATCGATTGTTGTACTGCGTGCGTCGTACATGGAACACAGAACAGAATAAATCGTATAAGCGCCGTGTACAACCAGCCAAACTCGTGACGGTATTCGATAATGGTAATAAATGCTAAGCGTAAAAAGAAGAAAAATTACCCGTACGGGTGCGCGAAATAATCATCCGGACGCGTTTCAAAAGCTCTCGCGATCGGTTTCCGAACCAAGACTTTATTGATGGTTTCGATACGCCACGGAGACGGAAACTTTTTCCCGCGTTCGAAAATATCGCTAAAGTTCGGTCACGTTCGAAGAGATAACGCGAGCGCACGGTGAACAACAACGGTGCTGAAACAGCAATCGTTTCAGTAACGGTATAATACCCGATTCTGTCGTTTTTTTTTTTTTTTAAAAAATTTCATTTTTATCGTTTCGCACGTTCCGCCCGGTATGCGGTACGACTTATCTGTTGTCCCCATTGCCGCGCGCACCTGTTACGCTGTTTAATTACCAATACGTAAAAATGTTCAAATCCATACGCGGTTACGTACCCGCGCGTAGCGTTCGAATATTTAGTCGACGATTAAAAGAAATATTCAAGTGCAAACAATCACGTCGCGTACGCGTTGCGCGAGTTACACAGATTACGCGAATCGGTCAGGAAATACCACGAACTTTTGCTCGTAACCTCGCGTGAGATCAACGACCAACGCGGTATATAAAGCGCGCGCGGGTTTTTCCTAATCGCGTGCGTGCGAAATGTGACGAACGTTAATTATTAATTGTTTTCGTTTTTTTTTTTTATTATTATTAGTCACAATTATTACGCGTAGAACCGTTTTCGTTGCGCACGGGTCGCGCAAATCGAATCGACGACAACAAATGTCTATAAATTTACAGAAACATTCCGTAAACGATGTGATGCGTTGTAATGTTTAATATTATATTCCGCTTGGACACGACCTTTAGTCATAACTCTATAAGAATTCGAAAATAACAACAATGATTTTACGCGGCAAAACGGGAAATCGTTTTTTAACACAGATACCCTGAGGTCGTACGGTAATTCTGACTGATACCGACTCGTCGAATTTTTAAACGTATTTACACCGGAAGCACTATCGGGGGGGGGGGGGGAAAAGGGTGTACACTCATAACCCCTTGCTAATTTAATCCATAATCGGCCCAAGTGTTATTAGATAATTTATACTTTGATCGTGACACTTTGAGCTTAAATTACATTTTTTTCTTCTTCGCAATCGCATCGTATTCACAGCAATAACAAATATTATTAAAATTTTCAAAACATATATTTCCTAATTTCCTTCGTTGAGCTGATCGGCTTCATATCATCGTGTTTACACGCTCTTGTGAAAAACTGAAATTGTATCTCTGACTGTAGATTAATAACTTTTCCGATTGTTTTTCCGTGTACTACATGTATTACTTGATTACAAGTTTTACGGTTTGACATTTTCAATCGGTGAGAAGAGGTAATAACACCACATCAACATCAAAATCATGATACAAAAACTATATTTTCGTTATTGCAATGCTTATGAAGTAGATGTAACTATTGTATCTAATTATCCAATATCTATTTGTTTTTCAATAATTACTTAATTATCAGATAATCACGTTAACAACATCACATAATTGAATACCAAGTGCAAGTGTGCGTGTGTTGAAGATTACACGCACCCTTATTTTTTTTAGTGGTTCATTGAACCGCTAAAATATATTATGTTAGGCCGTTTCCAATTTATTTTGTGAACGAACGACAGAACTCTGCGCGAACTGCATTTACTGTTTTTCGGTAGTTACATCTTAACATATATTAAAGTTGCAAGCACATACGGTACAGTGGCGTAGCCAGGGGGAGGTGGTTAATGGATAATAACCCTTCCCTGAGTATTTCTCTTATTTTGTAAAATATACTATAATTTCGAGACATTGATTAAATGTAATATAATTTTATCATTAAACAGTTTTCACAGTTTCATTAAACTAAATTATTTGATGTTTCAACTTATGTTTTAATGGAACTGTTAAAAATTAAAAAGTAGGTACTGTACATATATACAAGAGAAATTAATATTTAAAACCCCCTCCCGAAATAATATCCTTCTGGCTGCGTCATTGCGCACGTGTGTGGGTGTGCGCGTGTATCCTTGCGCGGCGAGTAGGTAAAATCATAATAATATATCGGCTCGGTCATGTTCCCGACGATATCCTCTCGCCGACAGCGCCGGTCCTGGTCCTCGGTCCTGGCGCCGGCCCGTTTCACACAGTTGAACGCGTACTCGTGCGTACAATAATAATGCGGTGTACGTCCTAGCCGGGCTCGTACCCATACATGAATATAATAAAAATTCTAAACAGGCCGGCAGTGCGTGTAACGTCATAAGGACGCCGCCACCGGTCGATCGCGGCGAGCCACGTCCTTCGGGCACGGCGACCAGTCAATTTCCTGTACTCCAGTTTTCGCATTGTTGTCCCTATCGTAATAATCGCATTTATATTTTATCATTATTTCGGGTTCTTAGTTTCTTTGTAAAACCGAAACCGTACCGCGGCAGTTATAACGTCCTTTATATTGGCGGTATGTGTAATCGTTAGCGCAAATGTATTCGATCCGGAGTAATGCGTGTGTAAGTACAACATTGCTGCCAAGCTGAAACTTAGAGCGTATATAATCATATTGTTATTTGCTCCGCTGTGGTATAACTTACCATTCGGACGCCAATCTTCCGCTTCTTCTTCTCGTCTCCATCGTATTACTCGAGGGCCAACCCTGACGGAAAATGCGTTTATTTCCTCTCCCTACCGACCGTTTTGGTTAATAATATGTTTTAGTCGACTCATCGATCTGTGAGCACGACAACTCCATCAGACCCCACGAGGAAACCGCCGGGAAACACCGCTGAATTTATCCGTGTCACGCGTACACGTCAGTATTGTTTTATCAAAATGCCATCGAACCGAACGTCGAAAATCATGAGAGAAAAAAACGAAAAAAAAAAAAACGCATTAAGCCCGGCTAAACCCGTTATAACACTGTACAGGGCGCTACAGGCGCATAATATATGCACGTGTTGACCGGAATTACACGGTGGCTCGTACGCACAAAAAGAGACGGACGAATGGCGGAAAGGGATGACGACGGGACGGAGAATCGGCGACGGTGGTGTATCGATTGTGTTGTTAAACCTGGTGGAAAATCATATTCACCGCGCGACGCAGAGTAACGGAAAATATACGAATCGAATTAAATCCGCGAGAGATCGTCGACGGTTTATTGGACCGGGGGGACGTGTCCGCGACCGACCGTACGGTATACGCGCGCGACACGTGACGGGGCCACCGTCGTCATCGTGAACGACTTATTCGTGTGACAGCGACCGTTTTTCGTAATCGGTCGGAAAGCCTGGCGATTATCGCGTAAAACGACTTTTCCGTTTTTTTTCCTTTCTCTCATCGTTCCAGATAGAATATTGAGAACATTAGCTAACATCGGTTGAGAATATATGTTCAACCCTTTAAATCTTAACTACAACACAAGAATGAAATGCGTCGAATCCTTACGGTACGACCGTATATAGCTGTAGCGTTGTAAATGTAACGATGTTATAATCTAAAAAATATTGGTTATACGTAACGTCGGGGCCTGTGGGTTCGTATTGTCGCACCCTCAGTGCTCGACTTGGCAAAATTAAAGGCCAAAACTTGTTAAGCGTTATAATTGTAACGTAATAATAGCGGGGAGACGCTAAAATTTCTAAAAATTATTAGAGGCACTGGCGTCCCCCCTCAAATCGAGCACTGAGCACCACCAAGACTCGGAACTCGAGTCGCGCCACTGATGTACGATCATGATGTGCACACGCGCACCGTGTACATTTTCATGCGCTGTTGACGTACGATTAGGACTCGTTAGGAAAACCGAAAACAATGCGAAACGTTCGCGCCGACAAACGCTGTAATCGTTTTCACGTCGTCCGGTGCTGCGGTCGCTTTGACGCGTACGAGCCGCAACACATTATCCAACGCCAATAATTATCGGCACAACCGTGCGACGATGTTGCATTGTGCGCGCGAGTACGCCGACGGTACTTCATATTTATCATATTTTTATTGTTACGCTCGTCCGCTGTTATCGCGCGGAGAACGTCGAACGCGAGCAATACGTATACGTTACACGGTACGTGGACGCGTCGAGATGGCGGAACGGTGTAAAAAAAGATAAATCGGAAGAAAAAAAAAATAGAAACAAAAAAACAACGCTCGTAAAACATGTACGTATTAACAGTGGCGTACATTCAATCTTGCTCTGGGGGAGGGGGGTTGACAAAAATAATCGATATGTTTTTTTTTTTTCGTTGCACAGATAAATGACTGCTATAAATAGATACATATTTTATACAACATTTTTAACAATTTACAGTTTACTTTTACATTGCAGTAAATTATTAGCTGTACGAATATAAAAACAGCATAGTTAACAAAACTTTTTAAACGGCTATCAATACAATTATTTAATTATTATAATATTTGTATAGTTGTATATTGTAAGTTCAATGCGTAACGTTGAAACTACGAATATATTACACGTTATCGATAGTATCACGATTTTTTTTTTTTGGCCCGGGGGGGGGGGGTTTCCCCCCCCCCCTAATGTACGCCGCAGTGTATTAGGAACGTTTGCGCGCATCGAGTATTGTATGATGGTCACGGGGACCTATGTGTTATGATCGCATCGTACGTTACGCGACTCTCGGCTTTCCAGGAAAATTCGGTTGTTCCTCGAATGACCACGGACGGATGTTGCGCGGTTACGATGACGTTCGAACAATGCGCCGGAAATGATAAAACGGTCAATAAAAAACCGTGATTTGCGAGAAAATCGGGGTAATAACAATCCGAGAAGCCGGTACTGAGCGAGAAGACGGTATTTCACGACGAGCGCGCGTTACGAACGGGAACATCCAACGTGTAATCCGTATAATTTACCAGTGCGCCTGCGAAACAGTCTCGAAAACGTGGAAACGATGTTCTCCAAAAACGTACATCGCGCAATAATAGTACGGCCGACACACCGTCGACGTATGATATATTTATATGCATATACCAGCAACCCGCACAGGTATTGCCTGGATCCGCGATTAAATAAATTTGCAGAAATCTATGATCATCCGGTGTCGATGTGGTTAGGCGACTAAGTGATAGACTTGCCCTTGAATTTCAAATGTAGGCTATTGTATCGGCGTATAAACGCAGGGGCGGAACTAGAGGGTGGAAGACGGGGATTCATCCACGGGCGTAAAATTTTAGAGGGTGTAATTTTTGTAATTATTAACAACTAATTCGATATTTTTAACTTTGTTAAATACTGTTGTTAGGTTAAAACTCAATAAGTATGATTGTACATAATTATTAGAAAAAAATTCTCGAGAAGAGTATTTGATTTTTGGTCTACGATAGGGCCTGATTTTAACATTTTCCCCGGGCGTAAAAATTCCTAGTTCCAACTCTGTACATACGCCAACATATACTGCGCATGAATTGTTTGGATTTCGAATCGTCACCCGGCTTTGCACGGAACGTTCTTGACCGGCACATAGGTTTTAATGAATTATTACCTTACACTATTCAAAGCCAAGTTAGGTGTAACTGTTGGTTATAAAACAAATAAAACGAAAGTTAAAATGAATCGGTATGGCGGTTTCAGATGTACGCCGTGCTCTTTTGGCATTCACTTCGTACAACCTGTGTTCCAATGACGACGTCTTCCAGACATGACTTTATAATTTTTGTACAAAGCAAGTACTATTTACTAAGTTCAACAAATAATAATAATAATCTAATCTTATTGTCATGGTAACACACCATACACCTTGTACAATAATACAGTCTTCTCTATTTTTTTTTTCACAAAAAACCTTCCTCTTGAATCCACTTTATCAATTAAAAAAAAAACCCGCATCAAAATCCGTTACGTAGTTTTAAAGATCTAAGCATACATAGGACGGACGCGGGAAACGACTCTGTTTTATACTATTCATTTAGATAGATATATATTATAACGCGCAACTTTATTGTAATGGCATCTGGAAGTTGACGACGACGCATCTGAAGAAATGTACAATAAGCGCTTGTAGAACTCAGGGAAATAGTTCAAAGATTTATTAATGATATTTTTACCAAGGGGGCCACATATGTTTTTCAGACACAGTCGACACAAAAAAAACCGTATTGTATTATGATAATGCTTACCGCGGTTGCACTGACCTGCAAGACTCGATGGATACGAACTCAAGTAAATATTGGTTATAATAACCAACACCGCGATTAAGCCACTGTCATGCGTCATTAGACTGTCTAAAAATATGTCCCATCATCCTGTAATTATTGTTAACATTTCGACACCTAAACCGAGTGTATCGCCTCTGCCTGTAAATAAAAACCGTCCAATGTTTATATATATATGTATTCATATGTATAAATGTTTTAATACATTACACTTGGTGAGTAAACAAGTGATAGATATTAAATAGTAAATACAAATTAGAAGGAGAAAGAGAAGTATCGAAAGAAATTAGACGAACAACGATGAAAAGAAAATACGCCGATGATAAAGAACAAAACGATTGCATCATTACAATGATTGATGGAAGTGAATCTGTTTGGTTTTCACTTGACACATTTTCGGCTGCAACGTATTTGGGTGGAAGGAGAGTGTCTACGGCATGATGGAGGAGGTTTTGATGAAGTGATCCGAGCAATGCTGCGAAAAACAATGTTTTCGATTGCATTTTGACAGCGTACATGCCGTGGCGGAAGTGACGATCGTCTCTTGCATCTCGATACGTTTAAAATGTATGTAATCAGAGACGGACTGGCCTGGAAGAACACTGGGACAAATACAGTGTGGCGATATTTTAATCGACAGAACTGGGAAAACTAGTGAAGTTATGAAAAAAAATCTAATTATGTAAAAAAATAATTACTTTAAGAGTTAATTTTAATATTTAGATATTATATTAAAATGTGTGCACTGTATCTATAAAAAAAATATCTTATATATTATGTGTAATTTTATATATCAACATAAAATGTTGAAAATATTTTTTAAATAAAGGTTTTTATCATTATTATTTTTCTTTTTGCATACTTATGACCAAATCGTTGGTCCCCTGTCAATTTTTGGCTTGGTAAAAAAAATTCCCGGCCTGAAATTTTAACCCAGTCCGCCCCTGTATGTAATACACTTGTCTGAGATAGATAATAACAGCGATTCGAACCGTTGCAAGTGAATAGCACGCGAACTGTTTCGACGACAAAGCGGCTTACGGAGTAACACACGGCGTGTTGGCTTTTAAGTGATTTCGAAACGCGCCTCCGGTACGCGTGCACTAGATCCTGCTCCCTTGATCTCCTTATGCAGACGTATATGTATGCGCACGGGCAATGGTCGCGAAGAGAGGGGTACGCGGGAAAAAGGCTTTTGCGGTCTGGCGACTAGAAGCTACAACGCGCGAAACCGCTTACAGATATATGTATAACGCACGGAAGCGGTACGGATGTGTGCACGCGGAGCAGTCAGCCGAGGGTGTGCTTTTGGATTTAGCTCTCTTTCGCTCTTGTTTCACACACACATGCCATCCGCCTACCCGTTTATCGTACACGTGTGTATCGTGGTAATGGAATTCACACCTCTCGTCTAAATTTTTTTTTTTTTTTAATACCTCGGGAGATTGTTGTTTCAAGCAGTGGCATGGCTGCACACTATAAACAACACGCACACGCACACTAGTGTAGTACACGTTACGTATATACTCGTATACATATATTTATGCGACCACGCCGACATAGTATTATAATATTATACGCTCCCCTCCCCCTTAAACAACGTGGCGTGTACGCAAATGCGGCGGCGGTGGTAACCGTTAACACGGTTAATCCGCATTAAACAGAAATAATAATAGTAGTAACAATAATGATGATGCCTGGAGGAAGGGGGTGGGGGTTGAAACCGAAAAATAACAATGACGTCGACTCGAAACGAAATCCGTTAAAAGCCCATTAAACGTCGTCGCTTAAATACATACCGCACACGAATCGAACGGGAGACACTGCGCATTTTTATTCCGCCGTCCACTGTGTAATTCGCTTGTACGAGCAATCTCTATTTCTCCCACCGCGGATTCGTTTCCATACAATTACAATATACGTATATCGTTGTACAGGTCCTTGTTCTTCTGTTCCGAAAACATTCTGGTGAAAGGGCTTTTATTTTTTCACTGCACGTATTCGTCGGAGCAGCTCTAACGACATATAAATTCCATTTATCATATATATATATATATATATATGTTACCGTCATTTATATAAATTAGGTAAAAACGTAAATGCCTAACATTGATAGACGATACCGTAAGTGCTTAGGCATTAACTGACAAACATTATTGTAAAAATCAAATTTTTTATATATCTCACGTTCAAGGTATATACGAGTGCAGTATGTATGTATATAAATGGCACGAAAAATAAAAATATTCAACGCAATGTCTTGGATTTTACTATATTCTCCTGCAAGAACTTTCGCCGTCATTATTCAATATTTCTACTTCACACTATCTCGTACTGCGTATTTCAAATGCAATACTCCTATTGATCTTCTAGATCTTTAAATTAACATTATTGTAGTAAAAAATCATGATGACGAACAGTTTCAAGCAAAAAAAATTGTTAATTAGAAAATAATTATTAAAACATTGGCCGCATCGATAGCCCGACCATTTAAATCCAGTCTGGACCACGCATCGTTTGCGCTCGGATTTTTATAATTCACTAGAACGTAATTTCATTGAATACTTACGTGTATACATAAAATATGTGTTATACAATAAATACATTGTTATTTGCATAGTTATGTGGACAGAACGCACAACACTATATGTAATCGTCGCATGAATATGATGATAGCCTCAAACATTAACTATGTACATCTATTTCTGTTTTGACTTCTATCTACGTACACCGTTTGGTTCACGATATTATTAATGCTGCTAAATTTTTATTACAAAACCAATTTCACGTTCATTACGCATAACACTATATATTATCGCTAAAATTTGCCTATTTACAAAAAAAAAATAATAACAATAGTAATAAAATATAACTAACCTTTAATCACTGAATGTTTCCAAATGTATTTTTGATAAACGTTATAAGTACTTCATTAGCGTGACGTAAAAATTTTTTAACAAAAATCATATTTTAGCTCAACTGATGAATGTGCGCAGTAATATAAATAATAATGTGCGCAGATAAAATGCTTTACTGAGACACGGGTGGGTATCTGATTTCAGAAGAATTCGTTAGTTTTTTTTTTTTTTATTTTATAAGTCGTGTAGTGTAAATTAGATCACCTAAAATATCTGACAGATGTTATAGTAGATTTTGTAGAGAGGGCCCATCTTTGGGTATTTGAGCCAAAAAATAAATGCAGTAAAATATTTTTTCAGCTATGAATACATTATGTAGGTGCTTTGATTGACATTTAATTGTTACATTGGAAAAAAAATTTGGGCGAACGATGAAGGGTCCTTTTGACGGACGGTATGATAATATTTTTTAAACGTATTGGCGCCACATATGTAAACCGATTATGTTACTGCCAGTAATTATCAAACATATGTAACGTCCTACTTTTGTGTAAGAAATCAATATTTTATAAGACGATTTCCGTGTAGAAAATAAACAATTTAGTTCGTAATAAAAAATATTTCGTACAAACAATTTCTCTGATAGTACTCGTTAAAAATTGATATCTATAATCGAACAAACTTTTAACAGAAAATATATTGGTTCTGTATTATATTTAAAAATAAATAGTTAAAAGATTATATTGATAAATGTATAAAAATGTTATTCCGATTTTAACTCGAAAATAACACAGTTACCTTTTTTTATTGAAATTAAAGTAATTTAAAAACTCTTAACTAATGAGTAACGAGTAAATTCTCGTATTACTTTTTTAAAGTAACTAGCCCAAAACTGTCAACATACTTACAGGGCGCACGTAAACTTCGCCACAAGTACCTACCTTTTTTTACTGCCAACTCCGCCAGAAAAAAAACATGTAAAATTAGGTTCATGTGAACTCCGCCACTAAAAAAAAATCAGGTAAAATTGAGTTCATATAAACTCCGCCAGTGAAGAAAATCAAGTAGCAGTATAAAATTAATATGATATATTATTAAAAAAAAAATTATAATATAAAATAATATCATATCGTTCACATAAAATATTTAAATCATAGTAAAAAAATCATTATAAATAATCGTAATACCTAATAATCCAAAAATATATAGTTATGTCGTCATGTATGTAAACTAAAATTATGTGATAAAATTTGTAAATATTTTAAGTCTTGTATTACTCCATTAGTGTACCTATTTATAGCATTCTGTAACGCTGTCATTTTTTTTTTTTTTATTTCGAATTTTTAAGCTATTTACTTGAGATATGACATTAAGTTTTATGTAAGTATGAGTTTGGAATTCGGTAAGAACTTTACTAAAAATATAAACATTCGGTTAACATTTATAAAATTAATTTCTCAGATGACTATGAAAGGATTCACAGACAAAACACAAAAATAATTGGCGCAGTTTACATATACCCATTACAGGTAAGAAAAAAAAACCTGGCAGAGTTTACATTAGACCATTTATTACCTTTTTATACTAACTGATATTTTGGCGGAGTTTTCAATCTCCCTACTTACATTAGTTATAACATTATACACGATAAAAACAGACAACTGCGTTCGATATTCTCCATAACTCTTTTTTTCTTAAGGTACTAATGAAGTATGGTAATAACCACAGTAAATACCTCGTAAATTGCAACCGCAATCTCTCCGTTTTTCTTTGCACGTGTCTTCAAATACGTTGTGTTACGGTGAAAACAAGCGCATAAATATTTATATTTTAAGTAATGAGATTCTGATCGAAACGTGTAAGCCGTTTCGTTGTATTTTGTCGGTTTTCTACGGCCTGGATCGTAATCCGGTATGCTGACACTACCGAGTACTTACGAGTGTACGTACGAAACATAATGTTTTTCGTTGTTTAGAACTTATTCACCAATATATACTGAATGTATAAATACTAGATATTATATTCGGGTAGGAGGCACACAGTCCTTCACGACGTTTGCAGTTTGCGTTTCACAAAATGTTGGCCGTTCGCAGTGCACACTATGCTGTACCTGTGATATTTACCCTGAGAAATATACATATATATGTTTTACCTGACAGCAACTAGGTAGGTAGCTGAAACACATTGTTGCCGAGAAATCCGAAAAAATAAAGCCACTCTTAAATGAGTGATATGTGTCCATCGCGGTAATCCGTTCGTCTTCAGATAAATCACGTACTATCGGGAATCCGATGGATTATTGTAACTATTATTATTGTTATTAACACCGGGAATGTCGCTCAGAAAAAATATCGCATTGTTGTACCCGCGGATGAGTGCAGGGCGGTTTTATACGAAATGCGACCACACACCCGCGCGATAGTCGACCCCTTTTAGAAAATACAAATTAAAACGTCAATCAGACGATCGTACGTGACCGCAGGAAGGTTGTGTGAGCGCTCGTGTGTTTGTGTGTGTGGTTTTTTTTTTTTTGTGCGCGGAAAGAATTAAACAGTATGATTAACAAACAATTAATAATAATATATATTTCGATTTTGTTTAATAAACAGCTCCGTTGCAGAGGTCGCAGAGTATCAATACAATATTACTACGCTTCGCACAAAATCATCAAGAAATAGCACAAATAAATGAAACTACGTATAAATAATGTGTAATAATCAAATGGAGTCTTATTATGTACAATAAATCTGATTATTACATTACTCGCGTTTAAAAAAAAAAAAAAAAAATACATTACATTTTTTCCGACAGATTTCTTCTCGTAAATAATATTACAACACAATAAATAATAATAATAATAATAATAATAATAATAATGATAAATCTACTGCTGCTCTACGTGTACGTAAATATGTCGTTCGTAAATATTTGTTTATAATTATATATTTATACATGAATAATGTTAATTGCACCGTTTAAACGTTCTAAAATTAATGTAAAACTATGTACAAATCTACAAACTACATGACGTATAATAATATAGTAATCGTAATAGGTACAATAAGCGTCCCAAGATGAGGTACGCGGTTAAATTGATTTACAAATAATAACTATGTACATGTAGGATTGTTGCGCTGCGATTGTTTGCGTATCAAACTGTGGTTGAAATTGTACGAGGTGTGAAACGTGGAAATTCGAAAATGTTTACGCGGGACAATAATTCCGAATCCGTCTGATTGGTATTGGTATTGGATTTGTATTTATAATGTGCATAATTTACATTGCGAAGAAATCCGAAAGGTATATTTCGTATTTTATCGTATATTTCGCGTCGTGGTGGAATCGTGTACTATGAATTGTATTATGTTTTTTTTTTAAAAGTTCTACCCGTTCGCGGTGCACAAACGCGGACGTTGACAAATATGACGGACGGGGGATGCGTTTTCAGTTTTCGGTCGCGTTCCGGCGAAATCTCTACATCGGCACACCGACGCGATAATAATAATAATAATAATAATAATAATAATATCGTCGCACTTTACGTGTGTGATCGTAAGAACAGCAAACAATAGGGTAGCATCAGTAATAATAATAATAATAATAATAATAATAATAAAACACTTGTTCTCCCCGGCGGGCAGGGGATGATGGGGGGGGGGGAATGGAATCGAGAACGAACGTCGTACGGCGGGGCCGGGAGAACGAAGACAACAAAACAGCGTGTGCACCGACGACGAGCGTCGTGAAACGTTTCCGTGATCGCACCGGACGACGACGGTGGCGGCGGCGCATCACCGGCCGGCGGTGATCGGCGGGCGAGGCGGACCGTATCACGTGAACGGCCTGTGCAGCGCCAACGGTTGCGGCAACGTGCACGGCGACGGGTTGGTGAGACCGATGCGCGGCGGGTCGATGGTGAGCAGCGGCGGCGGCGGTGGCGGCGGCGGCAGCGACTGGTGCGACTGGTGCGGCGGCGGCAGCAGCAACGACGACGGCGGACCCGGGGACGGCGCGCCCAGGCTGATGCTGGACTCGGAACCGGTGGTGCTGGCCGCGCCCGGCGACATGGACCGCCGCAGGTTCAGGTGCCGGCCGCCCGAATGCGCCAACTGGGCGGCGAACTGCTGCTGTTGCATCCTGCGAACAACACGCGGACCGATCGATTAGCACACGTGTATAATTATTGATTGTGTTCGGCGGGCGCGAGAGCGAATCAAAATAAATAAACCGTATCTCCTCGTATAAGGGAGCGCGAAAAATCCTGGTGGTACCAAAAAAAAAAAAAAAAAACTGATAGAGTTGGACTCGAAAATCGACAACGGTTCATTAAAATTTTATTCTCGTGTTTTATCGATTATAGTCGGTTTTAAAAACGTTTTTAAATGCTTGTACGCGTAAAATAATAATTTTGGAGCTCGTGTTGTAAATGCACTTGCGAACGTCAATCGATATCGCTATGCTTGCGTATGCCGCACGTAATAATGACACGGAGGAAAACGTCTCCATCGATGTGATAATACACAACTCGCCACGGTTTACGCGGGATACTGCTCTTTCGGGTGGTTCTCGAGGACTAACGATGAAAAAACGCAATAACCACCAACATTGTGGGCGTTCGTTCCGATCGAATTGGAATGTTGGAAATGAGCTTCGTCGCGAACCATTATTTTTTTGCCGTACAAAACCGTATGCACCCCACGACCGCGTCAATAACCGCTCGGACATTGAACGTGTACACCGAGCACCACTCGTAATGAACGGTAATACGAATTTTCAAAACGGTCGGCACCTCCGCCAAGGTTCTTACATCCGGCTTAATTGTTTAAAAGTGTTATCGAATCGTGTTCGCGTGCGCGTATACACATTTCGTACGGTTTACAGCGAAGCCATAACGCACGAGTCTTTCGCGGGGCAACTACAGCGGGCACTGTACGATACGAACCGGATCGCGCAGACGATCACGTAATTTCGCGGTGGTGTTTCGGATATTTTCGCCGTCGGACGTCGTTGCGCGTGTTTGTACTTGCGCCTATTTGTAACGAACGATATCAAAACGCGATCCGGTGCGTTTGTATAATACGAGAAGAAGCGCGCGACATGCAAATCAAACGAACGACGGTATGTATGCGCACCCCACCGTTGTTCACGACAATCGTATTAATTTATTACCGTAACAAACTGACTGCAAAGAGCGTACTGTACCACTGTAGTGGTACCATGGTAGCCGCAGCTATAACAATAATTTTAATGCGTACACGCCGTAGGATTGATCAGCGCCAGATTCGGCGGGGGGGTGCAAGGATTGCAACAGACCGGTGCCTCAATTTATAAGTGTCCTCTATAACCAAAATCTGAAGTTGAAAATTGTCTGTATCGATAATTATTTATGGTTTTTTCAAATTTAATTTAGGTACCTACCTACTCACATCAAAATGTATTAATCAAATATAATATAAACAATTTGATCAACGTAACACAAGTGTTGTGTTGAACAATTTTTTTTTTTTAATGGACCTCCGATTGTTTTGTGCACCCCGGTCTCTTGAGACTTCTATTGGATCAGATTAACGTGACGATACGAACTCGTGAAACTTTTGCGAATCCATACGTGTACGTAATCGACTCTGGTGTACTGATGACCGATCGACACGACTGCGGCCGAAATCAATTTACGAACGCTGTGCACGCTAATAACCCGTTATTAAATCTTTTCGCGGATATGAACGACCATGTACATAATAATATAATAAACAGGAAGTGTGTGTCGCAGGACACAAAAGGCGGCGGATAGAACGGTAGTGATTTTGTTTGAAAGGATGTCGTCCCCCCGATCGGCCCGACGTCGACCGCCACCACTACGTTGTTACCGGGCGCCGCCGAATACATCGCACACTAATCACGTTTAATACGAACACAATCGCGACAGTTTAAAAAAAAAAAAACCCCGAGCGTTTTATTATTATTAGTTATAACTTTTGTTGTTGTTATCAATCAATCCTTTCATGTGCGCGTCCGTAACCCTTTTCGTTTCTACACTAAATACATACTAGCATACCGCGGCGGTTACGGCCCGATTAATGTAAATCAAACGGAATTAAAAAAAAAAAAACACAAACACGTATCAAAGCACATGATTGCGTTACGGAATCCAAAATATATTGTATTCGTACGGTTGTTCGATATTTGTACGCTGTACATATTATGTTATCGTCTGATGAAGTGGTCGAACGACCATTTACTGACCTATAATGGGAGGGGGAAAGCGAAACGAAAACTGTAAGTCATACCGTTAAAACGGAAAATCATTAGCCTCTCTAAGACACGTCATTATAGCACTCCAGCTTAAATAAGTCATCGAAATCGCTACCGGGACGTGTACACACGTTCTACATCATGAACGCACGATTTTCTTGTTAGGTATAATATCATTATCGATCTAGGACAAACGGACGTAAAAAAATATGTACAATACAAAACTATTATTTGCAGTTACTTATATAATATAAATATATATACAATGTATTATATTAGTCCTGCCAGCTCCAGTTTATTTATACGCTATACAATCATAGGTGATTAAATGTCGAAACGAGAGTCCAACATCAAAATCGTTGGTCATTTATCGACTGTTTAAAAAAATTACAAAATGGACACGATGTTATATAGCCAACCTGAAGCAGGTAAGAGATACCTAAAAAAAGTTAAAGAAATTCGTTGTTGCCGAAAAACAAATTTCAAGGATTGTTCATAATCATGTACCCAGAAGTAAAACATAATTCTTACGTCCATGGAATAACAACAAATACTTCTCCAAATCAATATTATTTATACTTATCATTTTTAATTTCAGATATTTATTTTTAATAAATTTAATTCAATAACAAATGTACAATACTTTTTTCTTATTACAAATCAATTTAAATTTTTTTTTTTTATTTTACGTCCATTTGTCCGTATTATTATTATTATTATACAAACTTAATATTTTTATATTTCGCGTATAACGTATTATTATAATCCAGTCTCTAACGTGAAGCATATATTCGCGTGCGTATCGGTCTTACACCACAAACAAGATGAACCACATACGTAGTGTGTTGAATCCTGCATTAAAATGACAACCGTATACGGATTATGCACACTTAAGAACGTTGCAGAACTGGACGAGCCGGAAACTTGTATAAAATAACGAAATGTTTTTTTGAATCCGCCTTGAATTCCGTCTTGAACAGTTATCGCTGTGATTCACACATTATACAATTGCCTCGTACGTTTCTTAACAGATTAGGCGCGTGCACAAAGGATTTCCAAAATCAATTCGTGAACCGAATCTGTCAGTACGCTCTCGTGTATGCAATAGCAAATATTTAATACTTTCATTTATTCCCGCGCGGATACGGATTGTCTCTCTCTCTCTCTCTATATATCTCTCACACACACACGTGCACACACACACGAACACACGCACACGACATATTTCACGGTGTTAGTGTACATTATTACTATTATTATTATTATGTTTTCATACACTCTCTTTTATCCGGTTAACGGTCTTTTGAACGCGCTCACCCTCGCCCTTTAATCGCCGTACGCCTAATCGGCCGTACAAAAACACTCCCCGCTACGACGACTAACCCCTTGGTGGCCCGTTTCGCGCTCTATTTGCTCGAAGAACACAAAACCGAATGACGCGCGACTGTGCGACGACGTCGCGGCACAATCGACGGACCGTGTACAAATGTATATATATATATATATATATGTACGATGTACGTACGCACACATGTATGTACACAGTATAGAGTTAGCGACTTGATGCCCGCGTACACAAAGCGTATTCGGGTCGCGGAACGGCGGAGAGGAAAAAAAATAAAATAAATAAATAAAAGACGTCTTTAAAGTAACGGAATAGATTGAAATCGATTGCCTTAATGTTACCGAAGTCGTGTTTTCTCTACTCTTGTTCGTCGGTTCCTTTTGTCCTCTCGAATCGAACAAAAGGACAACCGTTTTACCAACGATCGCCGCTCGTAATATTCCGCCGGACACCGTACATTGCGTACGCGACCAGTAAACATACCTATACATACTGCACAGCCTCGGGGGCATTCGGAACGACAGCGACGGGTAAAAAAAATAGAAAAAAGCAATAGTCGCTCGTCGGCACGCGTAAACATTACGGCGGAGCGAACAGTACTTTTTTAATTTCCCCCCCCCCCCTTCTTCGCAACAATCAAAGTCGGTATTGTGCGAATCGCGCGCACGGTTTTCGCAGTAACAATAACGTAATGACCGTCGAATGGTCGTCGATCGTAAAAAGCTACGCGAGTGCGTTGCACGCAATTAATCAACACACATTACACATTACGACGAATTAATCGTTGTATCGCGCGCGGGTGTGTCTTGCGATTTCCGCCGTAGATTAGCAGTGGCCCGCTCACGCCTTCGCGCGCGAGCCACGCGGGTAATTGCAACACGTGAATATTTAATTTTCCTTAGTTTTTTTTTTTTTTCGTTCCTTCCTTCTCTCCTTTTCTTCCTTTCTTCCTACCCGTTATTACGTGACTGTTATTCGTTATCATTATTATTATTATTACTTTGTCGCTCACTTCTCTTCCCCCGCCGCGCCCGGGTAGGCGTGTGTATACATTGTAATACGTTTCCGTGCACAGCCTTCACCGGCGCGTTGACGGGGGCGACGGTGACGGTGACGACGACGACGACCAACAAGCCACCCCCCCCATCCATCCATCACCCATCACCCGTCCACCCCCGAGTAACCGCCCACCGAGAACGCACTTGACAATTTAATGACTCCTCCGACTCGGCCACCACCGTCACACCAGCTATATAGGCACACACGGCTACTACACGACGACTGCTGCTATATTATACTCGTACACCGGTGCCATGTTTATTTAACGACGATGACGTTGACGGTTTTCCGACGCAAAGTAAATATAATATTATAACAGTCGATATAAATATACGCGCGCGGGTGGGACTGTTGTCGTCGCGGTCGTCGTTTTCGTCGGTTTTTTTTTTCTTCTCTCTTGACGACCACGCGGGTTCCTCCGATTTTCCCGGTGCCCGCGGATACGCCTCGCCACGGGCGGTTTTAAGGGGGTGGCTAAGGAGGCATTAGCCCCCCCCCCTTGAGATTAAGCTATCTATTTTACAAAGCAAACTATTGTTATACATTAAT